>NC_079384.1:19171139-19301139 GCF_021018895.1 Seriola aureovittata | reverse complement strand
GCTCGTGACCCACCTTGGGGAAATTACAAATTATCAGAGCAGTTCACGGTGACTCTACCTCATGAATTCACAGAGCCCCCACAGCATTTATTAAGTGATGGGAAAAAACGAAAACATCAAAAAAAAAAAAGGGAAGAGAAAACATCATCTAGTCAAATTTTTCATGCACAGCAAAATTAACTTAGAAGCCAAAACGTAGGAGGGTTGAAAGTCAGTTTCCAAAATGAAACCTGCCGCAGGAAGGTGGATCCTAATCTGAGCCGTGCGCCCTGCCTCAGGTGAGGGACGGCAGCGATAACAGTGTTTAAAACCCGATGTCTTCTGACCTGTCAGACAGCAGTTTGTGTTCGGACAAACTGCCTGCTCAAGTTTTTATCAAGCTACTGTTGACTGACAGGCCCGAGATGAAGGTCAGGACACTCAGATACCTGTATCGATCAGCTGTCATCATCTCACTGTGATCGGTGGTTGTATGACACATGGGCTGCCAGATAATATCCTGCTGCCTCCAATATCTGTGTGTGTGTGTGTGTGTGTGTGTGTGTGTGTGTGTGTGTGTGTGTGTGTGTGTGTGTGTGTGTGTGTGTGTGTGTCTATCTAACGTACATCTTATCTTTGTTACTGTGTGAGAATGTATGGTGTAAAATGAGGCAGTGGTGGCATGCAGCTCTTCTTTCACGCTGTCATGGTGGCTGTCACTACTCGTGCTAACACCATCAGATTGATGGTTTGACCATTAGTGCTGCTGAGTGTTGTATCAAAGCTACACGCAATTAATTTATCAACAAATCTTTCTTTGCATGTATTTCTGATGGCGTACATTATATCAGTCTCACACACGCCGATCTGCACACGCCGACGTGTTGCAGATCTACTGATCTACGTATTTTTAATGAAAATCGGCGTCATAATCGGCGACCTATCAATCGGGGCATCCCTACCACCGTCTGTTCATCTGACGGCTCAATTTCTCATACCGCACAGGACATCTATAAAAGAAACAGATTTCCCGGTTTGATGCAAGCTTCACCAGGTGGCACAGAGCCAAGACCTCATCACGTTTGAAATCCACCGCGTGCTACGGCAAACGCCGCCGCAGCATGACACGCAGCTGGAGGGGGTTAACATCATCATCATCCTCCTGACCTGAGCTCACCTTCACCCACACCGTCTGCTCTCATTACAGCCCCGCAGCCTCGACTGCTCGGCTCAAGCTCGATGGTGTGAACTTCTAATTGCGTCTTGTTACAAAGAGGATTATGGGACCAGTTGGGGACCTCGGCCGGGCAAAGACAGATTATACTGGACATTATCACAAAGGGAGGAGGGATAAAGAAACACGCTGCTGCCTGAGAGCTTAATTTGTTCTACGGTGCCTCGCATGCACGAACATGTTATAAATCCCACTAATGAGAAGGACGAGAAGAAGAGAAGCAGAGGGCCGAGAGGAGAGGAAGAGGAGAGGAAGGAGAAACAGACGGGAATAAGAAAAGGCGAGAGGAGGAGGCGAGAAGAAATGAAGGAGGAGGAGGAAAAGAAAAGGATCAGGAGGGAGAAGAGGAGATGAAAGAAAGAAAAGGACGAGAGAAGAGAAAAAGAGGAGAATGAAAAGACAAGAACAGAGTAGAGACAAGGGAAGAAGGAGAAAATAAGACAGGAGGGGATAGAAAGTAGGAGGAGGGAGGCAGGAAGGAGTGGAGGTGATGGTTTGGGGAGGAAAAAAGAAACTACAGATGTGGAGTCCAAACGAAGGGAGGAGGGGAAAGAGTGGTGGGATGGGGAAGAAAAAGGGGGACGAGAAAAGAGAGGGGATGTGACAAGGAGCAGGGAAGAAAAGAGAGGGAATTACCACGTCTGCCGAGCAGTCAAGTTGCAGGAAATAGGGTCACAGTCTCTCCTTCCTGAGTTACAGCACTGAATAACAGTGAAGTTGACCTTTGACCATTTGGATATAAGAGGTCACCATGACCTTGACCTTTGACCTCCAAAATCTAATCGGTTCATCCTTGAGTCCAAGTGACTGTTTGCGCCAAATCTGAGGAAATTCCCTCAAGAAGTTAGAGATATCGTGTTCACGAGAATGGGACGGACGGGAAGTCACAGTGACCTTGACCTTTGACATCACACTGATATTCTTAATTAATGGCAATATACCCCTGAAATTAGACCCAATTCTCACAATTCTATGGGGTTTATTATAAAAACTCATGGTCTTTACTGCTAAAGCAAAACATGGCAGTGAGAATGTTTAATTGTCATAGAGATTTAAAGTAATGAGTCGCTGATATTTAACTGGCTGTGGATACATTTCATGGGCTTTTTAAATCTGCACTAAATGAATCAACTTTAACCCATTAATTAATTCATTAATCCTTTCATAAGCGACAATAACTCTCAGCTCTGGTTACTGTGGCTTTCTCAATAAATCATTATTGAGGATTTAAAGCAGAAATAAGGCACATTTACAGGATAAAATAGAGATGTAATTATGTGTTGAACATAATTGAGCAAACTGCCAAAACAAACACACACACACACACACACACACTCATCCATATTGAACACATCTACACACACTTCACACTGAAAATATGCCTTCAACATAGTATATCCATTATGTTAACTTACTGCTGTTGACAGTTCAGCACGCCCACTGAACCTCAGGGTTAACATCACACACTCACACCACAAACACACACACACACACAATGCTGCATCTGCAAACACAGAACACTGCTGAGCTTAGTGAGTTAATCGTTCAGAAAATAATTAAAATCAATAAAGCAGAACAGACTGAATGAAAGTAGAAAAAAAACAACAACCACAGGATGATGTGTCAGAGACACGGAGGAAGACAGGAAGGAAGACTTACCTCCTCAACTCCTCACCGCTTTTCCTTTTTTTTTTTTACCTCTCTACTCGTGCAACCATCAGGCTAAAGTTTCACTTGTTCCTACAACTGAGCAACAATGGCCAAATAATTAAATCTCACCTTTTTTATTTAAATTTTTATGGATGATTAATTTATATTAAATCATTTCATTGTTTTGTCTACAAACACTCAAGTCAAAAAATAATTTTCTTTATTAAAGCTATTCGCTGTGCATGTGCAACATCAACACACAATATCAATACCAATAACACGCCTTGTCATTTGTGGTCGACTGGAAAATGAGCCCGCTGAAGTGAGCTGCTTTTAGCTGTGGTTTTGGAATTGGGACGAGGGCTAGCATCGGAATCTCTGTTTTAGTTCTAACAGACTTTTTTACAAACTTTACACAGCACACCTGTCTGGTCCATGTCGGACCTCTCGAAACCAAACCGACCTGCCGTAGGAGATAAAGCTAGCAGAATCAGCGACACCTTTGAGTCACTTCTTAAAACCCATTTTTATAATCTTGTTTTTGTGATGTTGTCTTTTTATCATCCTTTTATTATTTTTTTTTTCAATTGCTCTTCTACCATTTCTACTCCCCTCCAATTGTTTCTGTCTATGTCAAAGTATATTCTATATTTTCCTCCTCATTTCTCTCCTGCTTTTGTCCTGCCTTACTGTCAGACTTTCAGTCATATAGTTGTTATTGCCTTTGCTTTGCTGTCAAAGCACTTTGTAAATTATGATTTTAAAGGTTATATAAGATTATCAAAATAAAGTGTTTATTATTATTATTATTATTATTATTATTATTATTATTATTATTATTATTATTATTATAATATCACATCTGTCTTTGGTATTTTGTCATCTCAAACTGCTTGCACTAACATTTGAATGACAGCAGACGAAGCACTACTCTGGCATTTTTACGCATTTTTCACATCGTTCAAAAACAAAAACTGGACATATCAACCAGACCAACTTGTATCTGAAAAATAAAAAAATCGAACAGGAATTAGATCCCACAGTTCTTTTTTCCTTTCTTCCTCTAACTTCCATATTTTAGGGCCTACAGAGCTTAGGGCATTGAGCGGTGTTCAGTCTGATGGTCTGAAAAACACAGCCCCCTCATTTATTTAAACAAGGCCGGTTCATTGACACAGCAGGGGTGTAAAGAGAGAAAAAGAAAATTTAAGAAAGATCAAGGAGTGTGATGAAACGAGGATTATTTACTCACAAACACACTCCTGCACTCAGTCCAGACAGACACACAGACAGAGCTTATCTGCTGAAGAGAAGTAGTTCACTAATAAAGAGAGGAAGTACTGAGGAGGACAGATAAGAGGAAACGAGGAGGAGGAGGAGTGGAAGATAAGCAGAGGAGGGCAGCATGGAGCAGAGAGAGGCCATCCGCAAGAACAAAAGACTAATTTAAGGAGCTGCGAGCAGAAAGCTCAGGGGTCCAACGCTGAAAAGTTCAACAATAATCAGAGTTTTTAAAAACTGACTGACAGGCTCCTGAGATGACGATTCAACATTTAAAGCTTCAGTTCTATTTCTGTCTCTGCCAAGTGAATTTTTCTTTCCCGCTGCTGAATAAATACACGGCAGCTTTGTTCTGGGGCCGGGTATCAGCTGTTTGAAATGTAAAATGACTGACAAAATGAAGACACTGGGAGACTTTAAGAACTTTTGGTTCCCTGAGACGCCACGATTTACTACCAACGATGGTTAGAGACACATCTAATACGCAAATTACAATCTAACAACATCCAGTAACAACACTTCTGGACAGTGAGGACTGCACATGCTCCACAATATGCAAGACTCTCCTCATAAGAAAAACAGTAGCATTGTTGCTTTGTTCAAGCTTAAAACCAAGCTCAAGCTAAAGTATGGACACCACTGTTTGCGACCCGTCTCCTACCAACAGTCAATGCTGGTTTCTTTTGACTCTACTACCGTCATCACTCGACTTTAACCAAGTAGTTTCAGTTGCCTAAAGCAAACCAAACTTTAACTGTGGAGATGACACATTAAACAACCGTCATGGTTTGCGAAGGCCCTGACAAAACTGACCATGATGCCAGGTGAGGAAACACTAAAAAACTGTTTTGTCATTTACTTTAGAGGACTAGTTGTTGTTCATACCAGCAAACAGGAAGTTGGTTTAAAGTTTTTCAAGAGCTAGAAGCACAAACTGAACCAAACCAACCAGACAAACGCACTGACAAATACAACCACCAGCTTAAGCAAACCCCAGCAACCACGCAAATCCATCAGATTTGGTATTTTGACGCATGAATTAGATGGCAGGTTTTACATGGGGAAACAGGCAGGCAGGACGTCTCTCTGTGAATTGTCAAATCTTATCTCTAAGGCAACGACTATTATTTCATTTCTCAGTGAACCACTCAGCCCAGGACTTCATCATATACTTCTACTTTGGTAAGTGATTTCCTACAATTCCAATAAAAGCTTGTTATAACTATGAGCGTCAATCTTTGTTGAAAATGGTCTTTATGTTTACTTTTCTTGAACTGATTTCTCCGGCTTGGATTTTTGAACACTGGTGCAAAATGGCAGCTTTATAAAGAAGCCTTTTCTGCAATAGAACCACTGCGGAAAGAGAAAAACATACATCGTCCAAACTATATGTATCTATAAAGACTTTATGATTGGTTAGGTGATTCAGGATGGATTCTTCATTTCGACTCCTGAAATCCACCGAAGAAACCGCTAATAAAGAGTGGCGAGATTAAAGCTGTGGAAAAAAGCGGAGGTGTAGAAGTGAGAACGAAGAGTTATTAAAGATGAATAGGAGCCAAGCGTTGACTGACAGCGGCGTACATGCTCCCAGGGGGCCCAGCATGAATGTGATTATCCCGGGATAATGCTGTTTCCTCTTAGTATGGAGCTTGACCGTCTCAGAGGGGAAGGATTAGATTTAATTAGCTTCTTGCTCTGCCTCCGACTTCTGCATATACATCCTTACGAACAGAGGGATACTCACACCTACAACTCTGGTAACAAACTGGGCAGTGATGGAGGAGGGAGGGAGGGAGGGAGGGAGCCGGGCGCTGAGCACAGAAGGTGATGGAGGAGTCGGAGAGAGACCTCATGGCCTGCACTTTGTCATTAAAACCTCTTTTGCACCTCTTCTCCATCCATCTACCTCACTCAGGTCCTTTTCAAACCCTCCTCCCCCTCGGTGTCGGCCACATCAATCGCTCAGCCTGCTTTAGTGCAGAGTAAAGTCAGTGATGGCAGGTTAGCAGAGACGCTACCAAGCACACCACATGAGTAGAGTTTTTCAGTTGTGTTTCATTCAATTTAAGGGTCTAACAGCAGAGAGTGTCACATAATGTTCATACTGTCAACGGCTGGAGACAAATCTGTGATTAAACGAAGGAAAAATAACATTTTGTCTTCTATCTTGTTGGAACTTTGGTACAAATCCCACTTTCCCCAATCCACACTCAGGACAACACGTCAAGCAATGGCAAGCAGGGTGCAAACGCCCTGCAAACGATGTGTGCAACAGATTTCATACAGTTGAAAGAGAAGGCAAAACCAAAACACAAAAGTATGGACCCTAAGAGCTGCTTATTTTTTTCATGAACCCCACTATCTCGACCAAACACGAGTTAATTATCTCGTTACCTTGGATAACAAAGTCGTATTCCTGTGATATCAGGTTCTTTGTCTCAAAAGGTTGTTTTCTTGAGATAATGAGATTATTTATTTATTTTTATTTTATTTAATCAGGCAGTCTCATTAAGAGATTAAGATCTTCTCCATGAAACAATCACAAAAACTAAATCAAGGACGGCACAATTGCACAGTACCAGGAACTATGGAACAAGAAATGAAGAAAAACAGAGTCGTAACAAAAAACCTTCGGAAAATAAAGCTTTAAAATGTCCAGGGGAAATGTAAAGCTCTAGTTTGAGGGCAGTTTGTAGTTTATTCCTTTTGAATGGTGTCTGAACGCAGTGCTGCAAACATTAGTGTGAACATGAGGAATATGGAAGGTTAAGTAGTAACTGGATCTTGTTCTGTGGATACCAGTTTTAAAGGAGAGAAGAATTGTGAGGTTGTTTAAACAGTAGATTTTTATAAGTGTGTAACATGAGATGGCCATTTCTATATTACATATTGAAACAAACACAAACAGAGCAACGATATTCAACCTGATAACGACACATTATTAAACACTGCAAATGAATCTAGTCGCTTACGTTGACATTCAGTCCTTGAACTACACAGGTACACCCATTGTTTTCGTAAATTTTTAGCAAAAAAAAAACATGACTTATCTTTACGTGTATGAAAAAACACGTCATGTTTGGGGTTTTTTTCATGCTACAAAAAAGAAGCGTTTTTACACCTCAAATCATGCATGCCAACAAATTAAGCTGATATCCTCTTGTCTCTTTACAAACAAAGATGTGAAATGCGTCTTATTAAGGCTGGAAATTGAATTATTAAATTGACTTGACATGAATAAACTTGTATACTCACATTAAGGTAATGATACAAGATTAGTTGATTCCATTAAATTTCCGTAGAGTATATTACAGTGCTGGAGGAGGTGAGTCTCATGGGCAGAATTTGTGTTTTGTGATTTATTTATCCCACCAGGACACTGAAAGGCAGTAATTGATTCTGATCTGGCAGTTTGACTGGATTTCAGACAAGCACAGGAAAATACGTTGGTAATTACTAATATCCTGCTCCTGTGTTTCAGAGACAGTTTAATGTCCTGCGAGGCTCCCAACGTTTCCCACTGAGATGAGAACAAAACTCTGACGGAAGCTGTTGTTGTTTTGCTTTCTGAAAACAAGCTCCAAGTATGTCCTGAAAAGCCCTGCACTGATACAAACACCTCAGGGTCCATTTGGAAGCTCAGATGTTCAGGGCTGTTTGTGAGTGGAATGAGGCTGATCTCTGACTGTCAAAACACACCTCTTCAACTGGAAAATGCCAGTTCTGCCCATCACAGGAGTAAACTGGCAGCTCCATTCAGTCAGCACGGAGGTCTATTTATAGACTGCACACACACGCGCACACACACACACCCTGGAGAAATAATATAATAAAGTGCATCACATCAAATCATATTAATGCACCTCGCAAAGAGTATGCTGGGGTCAAGAGCTGTGTGTGTGTATGGATGGTTGTTGTTGTACAGTAGAGTGAAGGCTGTTCAGCATAAATGCCAAAGATACAAAGCAACGTCGAGAGTTTGATCCATCTAATCACACACATGGTTTTTACATGCTCATTTCACCTCAGCCGCAATCACAAACGTCTGAGTCAAGAGCAAAATGCCTTGTGTTAAATTTACGTTTCTTTTACAGTGAATATGTTTATGTATGTATAAATGTATACATATGTTTACTGTACAGACACTGGCTAGATTGGTAAGAGGCAAAATGTTTGTCGGAAGACAGAAAACACTGGAATAAAACTTTTTGTGCATCTCTAAGCAATATTTCCTTTTCTCTTTCAATAACTGTGCATGTCATATCCATCACTGTACAAGACACAAAGTTCCAATGCAACCAGTCACGCTATAGTCACACACCGTACAGACACAAATACATCGGGTACGAGGGAACAACAAGTCCTCCACCTCGAACAACCATATAGGTCGCTTGCTCTTACCCTCAGATACGATCCATTAGAGCTTAGCAGCAGCAGGTGTACCAGACCTTCATCGTTATGGTAACAATAATAAACATTTAAGGTTGTGAAAGAGAGAAGAAACAACGCTGACCATCAGTTTCACACAGGAAGTGAACAGTTATCTCACATGTCAAAGTCCTCTCCACCCCAACCTCCTTGTCACGCTTTATACTACGTCACCTGACTTCTTCCTTTCCTGCCGTCACGTCGATATTTACAGGAGGACAGTCTCCGAGGGAAACGGTGCCTCTGGGAGAGTGCGAGCTGGAGGGCTTATTTAATTCATCTTCATCAAAGATGAAAGGGAAGCAAGGTCCAAACACAGTCATACACACACTCATACACACACACACACACACACACACACACACAACCATCCATAGTGGTGTGCACCTCATCTTCTCTTTGAAGACAAAACTGAAGACACTTACTGAATGTTTTATACAGGAGTCAGAGGTGTTTGTGGATGTGAATGAGCATCTACTCCCTCCCACACACACACACACACACACACACACACACACACACACACACGCACACACACAGTTAAGGTACACTGTGTGTACATTTACAAAAGCAGGCTTCAGACGCATCTTTTGATCTTCCAATCCCAACAGTATGTTTTGATTCAGTGACTTTTATGCCCAACAGGCTGAAAAAGAGTGACAGTAAATCATTATATTTGTTGATTAATATTAATGGTTCATTAGTTACTACACCATATTCTGAAATGATACAAAAGTGTGTTTACATATGGAGTTGCTGACAAATCAGGGAACTGCAGAAACTGTGTAAACAAATAAAGGTGAACATGGGTTGATTTACAGCAAGAAGAACATTTAAATTGGCTGAATCATGTCCTAGTGACTACTACTGTTCGTCAACACTCTCCTTCTGCCTTCAGGCCAAGAGTAGGAGTGAAGTCTCACTTGTTCTCGAATGTTAGAGTATAAAAACCATCAACAATATCCACTGGATGCAGCTGCATCACATTCTTTACATTTCCTTTTTTTTTTTCTTTTACAAGCATAGTTTTTCAGATCATTTCTAAAAGACACTTTATGGCTGAACGTTGCTGACTGTAATAACCCGCGCTGTCTTTTGTCTGTATTTCCTGACGAGCGTATAATAGCAGCAATCAGCAAGTGAAATCTAACACTACACACAACTATGATCAGTTACTACACCAGAGGCACCTTTACAAAGAAGCATACTGCATATCCAGCTAGTGACAGGAACTGCTCTGCAGGGCAGTGAAAAATGATCCTTACAATTTAAGAGAAGTAGAAGTATCACACTGATTAAATATTGCCTTCCAATTGCATCAGTTTCACCTCTCAGGAGTACAGGTACAAGAAGTGCAACCACAGCAACAAAGGGTACAGTTCTTCTCAACCTGTACCTGAATGCACCATTGACTTCTTTTACTTGGTCAATGTGAACTTAAATAAGGCAAATAAACAAAGGCAATAAAAGTTAGTTTTTCCATTCTAGTTCGGACTGACCTTCAGGGAAATCTTGTATCTGATCAGTCTGAGAAGACAAAAAAAAAAAAAAAAATGGAACCTTTTCTTTAGAAAGAGCTGATTGGTGGAGCAATAGCTGCTCTCCTCCTTCCTGCTTATCGACAGAGGAACAGCCGCTGGTCGTCCGCGGCAGAGAAATCAAGACTCTCCTGACACTTGTGAGCAAGCAGAAATCTTATCTGTGGCGAGGAACGACATGTCCCTCATGTGAACTCTTCCACTACTGCCAACATGTGATCATCACTCCAACGGCAACAAAGAGGTCCTTTAGGAGGAGTGGACGTCTGATCCCCTGTCGGAGGAACTTTGATAAAGTCAATGTTCTGAATAATTTTAGACAGAAAAGAATGACCTTATACTTCTCCAGTGACATTTGAAGACTGCCTGGTTTTCTTTTGCTTTTTTCCCACCTTTTCTTTTTTTTTTTTTTTGCAGATAGCAGGCCTAAATGAATTTATTACACTCACAGACATGACATTTTGTTATTTTTCAGTCTCTGCACTCAGAACAACTTACAAGAAGTGCAGTAGTAATAAAACAAAGGTCACAGCTTACTTAGAAAATAACAGCTCTCTAAAGGCTGTGGGAGAGAAGATAAAAATCTAATTTTACAAATATCTTATTTAGATATTTAGACGTTCGGAGGAGTCACTGAAGCTTGAACCCTTTAATATCATTTTTGCCTGCATCCATGGTAAGAATATATTATCAGCAAAGAGAGTTCAAAAACTTACTTGTACTGGCGAATAAATTCAGACAAAACAGACTCTATTAGCGAGTCTACAGCTATCTATGACAGCAGGTACAGGAGGGGTTAATGTGGAAGCAACTGAAGAGCCTGCATCCGCCTCATGCATCCAAAACTAGGTTTGCTCCCCTCCACCGGCAGGGATCAGAAGGAAATTAATTAAAAGATAAGGCTGAAGAGTCGTGAAACTTTAAACAAGAACAATGCGCTGTCATTATATATGATAAACTTCAGTCTAAACAGCTCAGGAGAAATTGTTTTTGCTACCCATTGTGAATTTCAATATTGTTCATCATCCAGAATCGGCCTTCCGACGTAAATGTATGAATGACATAAATGAATTATATCGTTAATAAAAAAAGCAGTTGAGTAGGTCCTGCAGCTTTCAAAGTGTCACTGTTGCACTCACTGTGAGAGTGAGGGCAGGTTGGCCAAAAAAAAAAAAAACTGGAGGTTGTTAAGGATGACAAGCCGAGAACACACCGCATATATCATTAGCCGGTCCGTGGGTCTTGTGCAGATTAGATAGGTAGCCATTACATAAACAAAGACAAATATAAATGCAACCAGATAAAATTTCATTCTGGCCAGATGATGAAAATCTCACCAAGATGGTGACGTAACGCTCGAAACTATGTCCAACACCAGGAAGCAACAGGAAGTAATGGGCTCCTGGGATTTGCACACAGATGGTCTTATTGAAAGCAGACTACATCTTTAATGTCTTTTAAAATGCTTCTTAAAACATGATTTTGATATGTTGTTGTGTTTTATTTGGTTGTGTTTTATTCCACCATGATATGGACAATCTATATTTTCATGTAATTTATTTCTGTTTTACGATGCGTTCGTTTTTCCCTTTGTTTTTAATTGCTGTTTTTAATTCCCCCTTTTATTTCTGTAAAACATTTTGTAACTTTGTTTTTAAAAAAGTGCTATATAAATAAAGTTTATTACTACTATTATTATTGTTAGATCTCATCAGGATTTTACCTGGATTTGAGACGGACCGGACCATATTGATTCAACACCAAATTACCACTACGGTGGAAAACACTTCCTCCACTGTGAACTCTTAATTTACCAGCTAAAAGATGCGTCCGGATGACTCACTTCACTCCACACTGAATCTCTGAAAGTTGTACCAAACACTGACAACGGTAAAATTAATCAGAGCACTTTTCATGGAAGACTGACACACTTCCCTGCTCATGAAGTCCTCCACAATCCCAAGATAAACATGCAGCTTCCAGTAATGATAATCTCTCAAAATGAGCCGGGGCGCCAGTAGAGATGAAGCTCTGCTTGAAAGATTCAAAAGGCCTTTGTTGAGCAGAATAAGGAAGTTTATTAATATGCAAACCAGACTCGTGTTGTCAGAGCTGCGCATGAATACAAATCACACAACCTTTGCAGATTGTGTCTCTTAAACCACGGAAAACGAGTATGTAATGATGTTTTTCTTTTTGTCCTTAACTTCATTGACGTCGCCTCGTGCTTTAATTGACAATACATCTTTTGCAAACTAATGCCAACATGTCGGAGCAGGTTGGAGATGATTGTTCACTTGTAATGTTAATGCAGAGGCTCCTCTGAATTAGGACTACATTTCCCACAAACCCTTTTCTACAACCCCTTAACTCTCTGCAGACAGGGATGTTCTCCAGTTTGTCGTTCCTCTGAGCCTCCTCTTCCAAACCGCTGAGCTCAAGTGTCAGTCTACATTATACTGTGTTTTAGTCTGATTTCTGCGCAGCCACAACTCTGACCCTGTGGGAGGATTTAAATCATTTCACAGCATCTTGACCCCAGCTCGCCTCGGTTTGAGTTTTTCCCTGACAACCTCTCCATTACAACGGATACTGTAAAAACAGAAGCTAACAGTGGGGGAAAAAAACTGACACTAACTTAACCCAGATTCTTCGTCCAGGACCGAATGAGCCAAGATTTTTCCAATTCATCTCCCTAAACTTCAATCTGCTCAGATCACTGTCAACTAGCAGTAAAGAAACCAAACGAAGACAACAGTCCACTGGATTCAACACCATCTTAAACCTCAACACAGCAGCTCATCCAGGTTTGAAGCAGCTCTGCACGAAGATACTTCAATGTTGATATAAGGCAAAAAAATGTACGAAGTAAATCTACCACTATAATGACTAATCTGAAGTATTTATCCACTTGTCGGCCATGTTCCTCTTCTTTCTTTTTGGGTTTATTACAGCAGATACTCCTGGACTGCAGACAGAGTTTCTGAGGTTTTATTTATCATCTACTGCTGAGCTCTACCAGCCTACATGAGGTCAAACTATAGCAAAATAACCTCCACCAAGTTTCTGCATGATTATTATTCTGTCTCAGGTCTGACCCAAAGTACAGGCTGCTCTTGTGTAAAATATACCGGGCTCTGTGAGTGACCTATGAGGAGAAGCTGTAAGTTATTCAGAACATGATGGATGAACATGCCAAATATTCACCTCTGTAACTACGGACTTTTCGACTGTGGGTTCTCAACTTCGGTTGGATAAAGGTGCTGGTGTTTTGTGCTTGTGGGTGTTTTTACCTTTATATTCTGTTTGTATAACAACTCAACATTATTATTTTTCTTCATCTATCCATCTGTACATTTTTTACCTAAAAAAAAAAAAAAAAAATTATCAGATTTCTTTGTTTTCATCATTTAGGACAGTGGTTCCCAACCTGGTGGAGAAACTGGAGAATCAAAATAGATAGCTGGTTAGCTACATGAAGAATGAAGAGGAAAGAGTCAAGACGCAGATGGTGAATGGACAAGTCATCTCCCCCATCAAACACAAAAGAAAAATGTTCCATCGTTACCATTAAAATATGGTAAGCTAATGCTCTGAGGCATTATTTGGCCCCCATATTACTACGGGGTCCGACATCTTTGAGATTTGCAAGTGGGCCATGAATGGGCCAAGGTTGGGGACCGGTGATCTCTGACGTGAAAACATCAGAAAGTAAAATTTGGTGTCTTGGTTGTAGCTCAGTTATGAAATTGCTTTTCATTTATTTCCCAAACGGCAACAGAAACTGAAACTTTCGAGTTTAAGGTAGGCTGTTTGTCATTGTCGAAAATAACTGTGCGTCTTCACTCCAGAGTCCCACGCTGACAAGATACATTCCCTGATTCTGTTACAGCCGTGTAAAGTACAAAAATGTCTTCCCAGCTCATTCTTGATGTTTTCAAACTCCATGGAAAAAACAAAAACCTGCACGGCTTTAAACTCACTACCTGCAGGAGAGCATGGCGGAGTGGAGATGTGTGCGTGTATCGTAATTTCCCTCTGCACAAATCTGCAAATAATGACAAACAAATAACACTCTGCAGAGCCAGAGGCAAACACACACACTCGCTGCTATAATATCCAGTTCCATCAGGTTAGAGCAGGAATCAGATAATGACTTCTATCAAACGGCCCCCTAGAGTCAAATAAAACCTCCCCATCTTCCTCCACAAGTAGCTCGCACTGTGTGGGGGCCTGAAGCTGTATCTGTGTGTATGCTCAAGTAAACCTTAGTCAGTCCGAAGGCAGCGTACATAGGAGAGCAGCAAAAGATTCTTTGGATTTTTGTGCGTGTGTGTGGGCAGTTGTGTCCTGACAGGAAGTAAGCCTTCATGATCCGGTGGCCTGAGACATAGCTGCTGCTACTCGTAAATCGCCTTCTCAGGAGGACAGACAAGGAGAGGACAGAATATGTGTGTGTGTGTGTGTGTGTGTGTGTGTGTGTGTGTGTGTGCGCGTGCGTGCGTATATGGGACAGTATAAAGTAATGCCGGCTCATGCACTTTGATTTATGAGACACAATAACTCTTTCATGTAACTCTGGTTGGAAATGAGGCCTGTGACTGTGACTGTGTCTGCATTCAGGAGAGGGTCTGAGAAGCACCAAGGAAAAGCTGTTCTGAGATCTGTTGACATTACAGATGTTGAAAGTACAGATGTTGGTATCACAGATGTGTGTCTCTGAGGAGAAAACATTTCAGGACATTTCACTTCTGGGTTTTTCCTGGCTAATTGAAAAGAAAAAGTGCCAGAGTCGGTATTGAGCTCTTCTTCCTTTAGACATAATTACACAGGAGCTTATTATTCATTTTTCTGACTTTTTCAATTTATCACTTCATTGTCAAAACTGTCCATGGGGATTTCCTACAGTCAAGGTGATGTATTCACATGTCTTATTCAAGACCATTACCTGCATCGATATTATGCTGATGTTAATATTATCAGCATATGTTGATATTATTGGCTGATAGTCTTATTTCTTTTAACCGAAAAAAAGATTTTGTAGAAGGAAACTTTTTTCTCACCCTTTTTTTCCTGTTTTGTGAAGTGAGCAAGACCTTTTTTCTGCGTAGCAACACAGTTTCAAAATGACAAACATGTACTCTTCCAGTTTTTTTTTTTTTCCTTAGTGTTGTGTAACGTTTTGTTTATCATTTAATTTCCCTATTTAGACTTTCTACTTTGAGTGCATAAGCACATTCACACTGACAGGTACAGCAACATGCAGTGCATTATATAGGTTTTGTTTATTCAGTGATTGCCTTAAACACATACTGTATAATTAGCATTAATGTTTGATGTGTCATTGTTGTAGAAGAAAGAAAAAGTCCATCCATCTAACTACATGTCCATTATGAAGTCCTTTATAACAATTATTAACTTTTCTTTTTCTAACTGCTAAAAATGACTATCAAGTTCATATGAGTTATATGTTAAGACAGAATCTAAAGGGCTGCACTCACTACTTAATTTGACATCTTCATTTATTTTCTTTACACTATTCAAACCTCCACTGGCATTTTCACCCTCTTTTTTCCACATGATGATAAAAGATAGCCCAGACACCACACTGGAAATAACTCCACATGAATTTTCTGTTTTAAACTGCAGGTGAAATGAGGTCATTTGCAGTCAATATAAACATTACAATGCAAACTACATCAAAGTTTATGTCTCCTCTTTGCACCTCAGGGCTGTTTTACTCACCGGCGACTCTGTGACAACGTCTGTGTTTTGTTTCTAGTAGCATATTTATGGAAGGTAAGTAGCCATCAACCCGCTCCATTACCCACACGCAGCATTTATTCTGCACAGGTGCCCTGGGTTTGAACTGGGTTTTGTCCTGACTCAGCCCGCTGTCCTTCAGCTGTCCTGCTGAGACCGAATGTGACGCGGGGACGGGACCCCATCTGTTTGAGGACATATACCGAGTTCCACCTGCAGGAAATGACTAAGAAATGCTGAGGCATGCTGGGAAAAACAGCTGCGGCAAAACTGATGGTGTCACATGTTTGGAGCTGAAAAAACACAAAATCTGCTGTTGCTGTAAATAATGGACAACAAACTCATCATTATATGTGTTGCTGTAGGTTTTTTTGATTGTTCAAGTGACTGACTATCATATTGACTGACAACGATTTACAACCTTATTAAGGATTGAGACGTTGGAAACCATCACTATGGACTGAAGGAGCCAAAGATCCTTCGAACCAACATTTTAATGAATATCTTTCAACATGTTTGTACTTCCTATATGAAGTTGAAACAATGGTGATACATGACTTAGATGTCTAAAATATGTTCACTTAATGCTTCAATAACCTGCAAGCCACCAAATCACTGCTCATTGGCTTAAGCATAAAATCATTCTTCCTGTACGAGGAAGCTGCTAGAAGCCATTCAGGTGTAAAACTGTTAATTACACAATATAAAATCCTTTCTGAGAGGTATGTACATCCGTGTTCCACATAAAAAGAGCAAAAAGGGACAAAATTAACTACTTCATACTCCATTTCAGAGAATGACCTTTAGATGAAATTTCAAGAGTGGGGCGGTTGTCCATTTCCTGCTTTCAGAAAGCAAAAAGGTCCTATTTCACTCTCAGTTTCAAAACAGTGAACTTCCATTAAGTCATATATGGATTTTGGAAGAGCCATTAGCTGCGTTATCTGGTCCACTGTGAGTCTGTAGAAGTGATTCAAGTGGAGAAAGAAAGAAGCTTTGTAGTGAGTTTCAGACACCAGCCTTGGGAAAGGCACTTTCCATTTATCAACAGAGCCAGACTCTCTGGATGGACTTTAATATCAGCATCAACAAAAACTACAAACGGGATTCTAGTCTTCAAATTTTCATTTCAGGCTATTGGTGCATGGTCATTAGAGCGTTAAAGGGG
This sequence comes from Seriola aureovittata, assembly GCF_021018895.1. Lineage (NCBI taxonomy): Eukaryota > Metazoa > Chordata > Actinopteri > Carangiformes > Carangidae > Seriola > Seriola aureovittata. The sequence continues at coordinate 19,284,095 of NC_079384.1, read as the reverse complement.
AGAAATATTTTCCTTCACCCTCATCAGTCTGTCTGAATGTTGTCGACTTAGTTTCAGAGGTTTCATTGAATGTAACGTTCTTATTTGAAAGATGTTGATTTAAAAATTTTGAGGTTAAAGCTAAAATCCTGTTGTGTTGTTTTTAGAAATTCTACTCTGATATTAAGTTCTGACTGACATAAACTGGGTGAGACTGGCCTTCAGCCAGCAGCCAAACACAATATTTGTCACCATCTTGTAAGTTAATTGACACCAACAGCCTCTCAGGCGGGTTCCCGCACATCACTTGTCAGTCATATTTGCTTGAATAAGCAGCGACAGCGGTGGTTGAACCCGGGAAACTGTCCAAAGTCTATTCAGTAAATCGGGGTTTGTAAATGTACTCTGGCCAAATATTTCAAAAGGTCCCAAAATTGTGTTTAATGGGAGAATGTAATTTTGACCTGGACATGGATTTTTTAACAGCATGGTGGGAACTAATTTTTAAAGGTTCATTTGTGCCAATTTGACCTCAAACACAGAATTTGGCATGTTTCCCAAACTGGACAGCAGGTGGGTCCATGTGCATAAGTATCACTATAATACATGAGCTTTGGTAGGACTCACCCACCCACATTTCACATTACAAATTCCTCACTTAGGTTTTAACATATTCTTACTAGAACCGACTCAAATCTATATCTTGCCTCCATTTTTTATGACTTATCTACGTGTTGACCCTTTGAACTGCACATCCTATTGTATTTGGTCTCGACCCTGAGGTTGAGACTCTCTTCTGTGCTTGGATTTAAAGGACTGACGCCCTGCACAGTCCTCTAATGAAATGGAAATTCAGATTTCCATGCAGACGTCTGTGTGAAAGCTATTAAAAGTGTATTATGGGCCGTCCTTGGAGTCGGAGAAAATGAGCGAGACTGCTTTCAAAAACTGACTGACACAAAAATGGAAGGGACTCTGGTACTTTTAGGGGATAATAGGTAACTCAGCTGACAATATGATTACACTTTTACTGACTGTGTCCTCTACGCTTTACAGCAACTTGAAGGGGAATTCTGAATTTTTTCTAATAGCCTTTGAAAAAGGATATATGGCATTTCTGAGCAGATATGAAACAGAACGTCAGCATCATTACCGTGAATGTCTCCCACCAGATATTCACATAAAGTCGTATTTTTAATATTTTCCTTGAGATTCTATTCATGTGTTCCTTCGGATCCTATACTACCACTCTCATCACAGTTCCTTCTGTCCTAAAGCCTTACTTCCTTTCCTTTATTGCTCCATCTTGCCACCACCATTACCTCATTCCAACTTTCCTTCCTCTCCCTCCTTGCTTCCTTTTATCCTCTCCTCTCACTCCATCCTCTCATTAATAATGACAGCAGATTAAGTTTCCATAACCTCACACTTGGGGTGCTTGGCCTTTCCTCTCATGAAGATATACAAGCCACTTTCATGCATGGAGGTTAATTGAGGTGTTGTGAGGGATCACTGAGCAGTGACTACAGCTATCACCCCGGGCGTCATGGTTGTGCTGAGCACGACCGATCATTCGCCCTCTCTGCAGCTGTAAACACAGATAGACACAGTGATAACACAGCGTTTTTTTTTTTTTTTCCGTGAATGTTTCACGCCGTTTCACTGACTCACAATGAGGAGAAGCAACATGGGGAGGCTGTTTGGATCTGCTGCAGCAGACCCACAGCCTCTAGGTGCCGTCAATATTTCATATTTTGTTAAATATTCAGTGTATGTTTGGTGCCAAAACACAAAAGAGAAAACAATGAGACATGTTGTGTTTTAGGAAAAAATCTTTTAGCATTAATTGTTGTGGTGCCCTCACTATTTCAGATAAAACAAAACATCACATCATGTCTGAGACTTTTTAGCTATTTTATCACTGCAAAACCTCAGTTCAACTCCTTTCCAAGTCAGGCTATAAACAGCCCATCTGTCATGAAAGCACCATGTAAATGTTTTAAGGTCATAATCCAACAAACTATTTCCAAGTATATACATTACTAAAATATGTGCTCAACAAATCACAAGGTAATGCTAAGTTAAGAGATGAAAGATGTTGATTTAAAAAATGAGAGATGATAATTATTTAGTTGATTAACTGATCTATAACAGAAAAGAATTAGCAACTTTGATAATTGATTGATTTATTTTAAGCTTCTCTGGTTTAGCTTCATAGGTGTGAAGATTTGCTGCTTTTCTCTGTTTAATATCTTTGTAAACTGAGTAACTTTGACACAACATGGTATTTGAAGACATCGCTTTGGTTTCTGGGAGATTGTATTTAACATTTCTTTGTGTTTTCTGACATTTTACACTAAATTAGTTCACAATAATGAGAATAACTGTAGGTGGCAGTCCTGAAAAGATGGATTTAAAATAGTGCTGCTTGACTCCCGTGTTTCAGTGTTACATCACAATGGTATTATTGTTGGAAGGAAGTTTTTAAATGTGAATTAACAGTGGAGGGAAAGCTCCTCCGGGACCAGCAGCTCACCTCACTTCTCACCACTGAACTGCCGGTTCTGTTTTTCCAGAATCACCCGCCTGGTTCCTCCTCAGCAGAGGAGCCGTTACACTCGAACATCTCGTGTCTCTGCCAGCCTTGAAATGTTCAACATCCACGGCTTTTATTAGTGAAGGGAGGCGGCGTGTTTCTGCTTCTGTACTAGTGTTTTAATACCAACACAGCCTCAGCGTGCACGCTTTGTTGCAGATTCAGGAGAGGAAGCACTGTGCACGTGTGTGTGTGTGTGCACTTGTAAGATAAAGGGCACTTTATATAGCACTAACCAGGCCTTGAGTATATCCTCATGCACACATACACACACGGTCTCTTGCCTCACCCCTTATCCAATCACACTTAAGCGTGATGATGCTGTCCATTAGCATTGACTGGCTTTGCTGATGCTAGCAGAAAAAATGGTAGCAGCACGCACGCACGCACGCACGCACGCACACACGCACACACGCACACACGCACACACGCACACACGCACACACGCACGCACACACGCACACACGCACACACACACACACACACACACACACTTCTACCCTTGAGAGATTCATTACCAGATCACAATGGATGACTACAACAACGCACGTAAGGATACGAAGAAAGAGACACCACTAGAAACAGGTAATAAGGTGAGTCATTTGGGGAGGAGGGAGAATTCTAATCTTGTTTTTAACTATTTTCAGTATTTCATTTTGATTTTATGCAGTAGAGAAAGAATGAAAAACCCTTTCCTGTCAATGTCAAAAGCAAACAAAAACTGAAGCTCTCTATAACAGTTTTACTGAAGTTCATGCAAACAAATATTGGCTGTAAAATGTAAAACATACTCATTGTTAACGAGAAACGAGTTCTGTTTTATGAGTCAATTTCAATTTAATGTCATTTATATACCACCATATGGTAACATACACTATCTCAAACAACTTTACAATCAGGTCTTAGACGTACGAGAGCAAAGAAAACAAGGAGATAAAGAACGACAGAGGGAGAACATCGTGTATTTTTCATCTTATCCCATGTTGAATATAAAACTTGAATCTTCAAAAGAACGAGTAATAACTATCAGATAAATACAGCTGAGAAAAATACAAAATAAAACGCTAACTGCAGCCAAACTATTCCACCTGAGCACGAACAGTTAAACTGCTGAATACCTTTGCAGTGTTTTGGCCTCGCAAAGCCATGGATATATTACACACACACACACACACACCAGCCTCTCTTCATCTCACTGGTACCTAAAACAGCACACCAACTCAGTCTCTGGCATTAAACACAGGGCTGTTTTCTCATCAAGTCCTTAAATGAACACTTAGAAGTGACAACATCTCAGTTCTGAGGCTGATTTCCTGTCTCAGTTGCACCACAGTCATTTATTTCCCTGCCTGTTGAACAGAGATGGACCTCAAGCAGCACACAATGCAGTGAATGACAGTGCTGGCAAACACCGGAGGGAAACTTATAGAACACTTACACGGTGTAATGTACTTGGACACACACACACACACACACACACTCACAGACACTGCAACACTAAGAGAGAAACACTCCCCTGCTTTGATCATACGCTTGAGTTCGCTGTCTGTTCGTTCTGCTTGTGCAGAAATAGGTGAGTGGGTGTGTGACACATAAATACTGGACTGACTTACGTGTGTGTGTGAGACGTAAATAGATGACTGATGTGTGCTTGTGTGTGTTTTGTTCCACACATAATTCGCCGCTCAAAGCTTGCGCATGGTGTTTGTGCACATTCACATCCAATTTTGTGTGGTTGTGTGTGTTGCCATGGCAACGCGGTGGAGTTATGGCTGTGTCGGCTTGTGGCAATGTTAATTCAACTAATATGGCTGAGTGGAGACACACATCCAGCCTACTGATGAGGGAAGGGAGAGGGAGAGGGAGGATATGTCTGAGTAAGGCTGGGGGGGGGGGGGGGGGGGGGGGGGGGGGATGAAGGATATAAGGCAACACCAAGGGAGAGGGAAATGAAGGGGGAAAAGACATAGGGAAGGAAGGAATGAACAAGAGAACATGGAAAGGAGCTAGGAAGAAAAGAAAGAGGAAAAATGGACTACTGTCCTGTAAAGACGTCCCCTCAGCCAAAACAAGTAAAAATGCTTGTACACAGCCACATCAGCAGAGTGCAGAGGTTGTACATCTGCTATTCAGCTCCAACCTACACTGTGAAAAAACACATGCTGCTGCTTTAGTGTGAGCAAGTTGATACAGGCACTGGTAAGAATTTAAAACAGAAACCAAGGAGTTCAGTTTAAAGCAAAAACTCCAAGAGCTGTTGTCACTGCCTTTCAAAAAGACACAAGAGCATTTTCTAATTTGATGCCTTCAGGACTGAAATGACATCGTTTCTGATCATCCACACCTGTGGTTAACAGAGGTGGGTAGAGTAGCCAGAAATTGTACTCAAGTAAGAACACTGCTACTTTAGAATTTTATTACTCAAGTAAAAGTAAAGAGTAGTCACCCAAATATTTACTTGAGTAAAAGTAAAGTATGTAAAGTATGCTGTGAAAAAACTACTCAAGTACTGAGTAACTGTTGAGTAACCTGTTCGTTTAATGATGACGGCAACAAATAATGCACAAAAACATAAAAATAGCAATGAACAAATTCAGAGCCAAGAATATCTCTTAAGCAACTAAAACAATAATAAATTAAATAATAATACATTAAAATAAAATTAAAGGCAAATTGAGCCACAATAACTTAATAACAGCACAACCGACTCAGTAGGCAGAGATTACAAAGGAAAAGAACAAGTTAGCCTTTACGCAAACACACTGTGCACTTCTGATTGGTGTTTGTATGCATGCGTGCGTGTGTGTGTGTGCATGTGTGAGTGTGTGTGCGTGTGTGCAGTTAGTCATGTGACCGCCTGGCTCTGTTTGATTGGTGAAACGGAGTCAAACGTCACCAGTGACTGCATTTGATTGGTGAAACGCAGTCATGTGATGGATCCTACTTCGGAGGTCTCTGACAAACCAAAACAAACAAAGCGTGCATTAACAGATCGATAAAAATATGTAGCGAGTAGCGAGCGTAATGTAGATAAATGGAACGGAGTAAAAGTAGTGCTTCTTCTTCACAAATATACTCAAGTAAAAGTAAAAAGTATGTTGTATTAAAACTACTGTTAGAAGTACAATTTATCCCAAAAGTTACTCAAGTAAATGTAACGGAGTAAATGTAGCGCGTTACTACCCACCTTTGGTGGTTAAGGTTTGTTTTGGTCTGAAACCTACTTTGATGGTAAGAGGGAAACAATTTCTGGGGAAAAAGTCATACAGCTCGATGACCAAACCATCACCCCTGACCTTCTCCTGACATATTTTTATGACACTATAAAAACACCAACCTACTTAATCTTTTGCCTGTGAGAGGAGATCTCATAATTTACTATAATCAATTTATTTTCTGGTGAGAACATTCCATTAACGATTACTTTATACTCTTTGAGGTGGGATTTTACAACTCTAAAAAGTTTTTACAGCTGGAGTATATATTTCCTCACTCTTTATGCTCGCACTGTAAACCCTGGAGACAGCACGACGCTGCGAGCTACATGCTACGCAGCTGTAGTTAAGCTAGGGTCAGCTTGTTTGGAAATTACTCGCCTTTTGTTTTGCTGCAGCTGTTGGTCAAAAAACCACTTTAGCTTCATGTCGAAATTAGTATCTGAAAACCATGACATGGAAACTCTCAAATAGGAGTTAGGAAAGATGCAGATGAGGCAGGGGTATATTAAAATTACCATTATCTCCTCCCCTCAGTGACAGTGCAGTGTGAATGTAGGAGCGAGTGGCAGATAAGCAGGCTCTCGGCCTGCAGTGGTTTGATGTATAATAGCTGTGATGTGTTATGAAGCTCTCTAAGCATTCATTAGGCCTTCATGCCTCCGCAGTTTTTGCAATTATTGTTGACCTTTAAGAGGAGGGATTGATTCTGTGAACAAAGCGTGTGGCTCCGCTGCTCCGGAGGCAGGACACATCTGTTATAACTGGAGTCCCAGCTCTATCACTCACACACTCACACACACACACACACACACACACACACACACACACAGTCACACAGTCACGCATACAATACACACAGTCACGCATACAATACACACAAGCCCAAATTCATCTCCCACCCAGAGGCCCCTTCTATGTTTGTCACCAATTATCACACTGATCAACTGGAAACAGTAAAACACTTTTCATCATCATCACTTTTGGGTTCCATAGACCTGACCCAAGACCTTTATGATTATGGAGCACCGTCAGATCTGGCTCAGAGTCCACTTGGATCAAATCTGGTATCACACATATTGACAACAGATCCAAGACCTATGGCAGCCGAACAGGATCCAACCCGACCAGATTATATTAGACTATAATTTGAACTTGGACCAACTCAGGCCCCAGGTCATGTCTTGTAGGATTCAAAATGGCCCCTTAAGAGCTCCAGCTTTTCAAAATTGGGTTACAATAATGCAAATTTACAAAGCAAAAACAAATAAAAATTTTAAAATTTGTGTAGTATAAAGTAACTGGTTGAAACAAGGACTTAAAAAAGGGCAATTATCCTTTGTATTCAGTGAACTGCATTAATGTGATTGCAATGGAAAAGAGCAATTGCTCCCAGTGTTCCCAGTTTAAACATTCCCTCCTCATCCGCCCCCTCCTTCCCTCCTCCCTCTCCATCCCAGTGCTACCGGGTCCGTCACCATGGCAACAGGCTAAACAGCGAGGCGGCGTGGGTTAAGCATCACTCAGCCAATATTTATCACCCACTTAGGCTTTATGGCCTTATGATGGGAAATCGTCATCAATGCGTGTGTGTGCGTGTGTGTGTGTGTGTGTGTGTGTGTGTGTGTGTGTGTTAATTTTGTCTGACTGAACTGGTTTCTATACTGATCACAAATGATGCAGCAACACTTAAGCTACTTCTGATAAATGTGAGAAAGCTCTGTGTGAGAGTGTTTTTACGCACTAGTGCAGCAGTGTACCGGTGCGTTGAGGTACACTGCTGGTGTGTGTGCGTGTGTGTGTGTGTGTGTGCGCGCGCAGTCAGCTCGTTGGAGAGGCAGGTTTTGATTGATTGTTCAGGACATCCATCTAATGACTCACTCAGGTCTACTTCTGCTAGAGCTGCCTGTCACTTCCGCTAACAGAGGCCTGTGATTGGTCAGGACACATCCTGGCTGCCTGCAATGTCCTGTGCGTGATGGACATGCAGCTCAGCTTTCAGTCCCTCCATCAAACCAAACCTTTTCAATACAGGCAGTTTCAATGACATAGGATTATATGGAAGTGTGAAAGGCAGGTCATTCAAGTGAAGATGGCTTCCAACAGCCAGGGAGGAAATAAAACGTGAGAAAAACATGTTTAATTGGCCGGATTGTGAAAACCAATGGTAAGACTCTCACTTCTCCCAACATGAGGCTTTTCTTTTGACTGACGGCTGTGTTCCAGTGATCAGAAACCTGAATAATAAGATTCTCAGAAAAAATAACATTTACTCTGAAAAGAAAACAATAAACCACATTTATTGAATTACAAACATTAAGAATCTCTTTCCAACCTCAACTCATAATGGTGTCAAATAAATGTCCAAAAACTGACCAACTACTCATGATATCTGACCAGAAATTCAACCAATGACCCAGTATCTTCGACCTGTCAGAAGTGCAGTGATATAAAAACGTAATTACTTTCGTTACATTTATTGTTATCAAAGTAAGTACAATAACTTACCTTGATATATATTTTATTTTACTAATCCAGGAAACTCAGGTCAGTGGGCAAATTAAAGTCACTATTGTGAGAACTTTTTTGTTTTTCTGATTGTATTGTTTGTGATGCTTCAGTGAAGTGTGAACAAACTGATACAGAATATGAATGTAATACTTTCGGGGGAAAAAAATAAAATCTTAATTTAAAGAGACCTCAGGGGGAAATGAACACTTAATGATGTTAAGCAGGACACAAGTGAACGATTTACTCTTACAAAACACTAGAAATACTTGAATAAGAGAAGCTTTGACAGCATGAACAACCGGGGGACGTCCTTTTTCTTTTACTACACTGCAGCCAAATTTTCCTGGTTGGGTTTTGAGCGCTCAATTTTAAATGAAAGGAAATTTTAATGCTGCATAAAATATTTCCTGTTTCAACATGACAATGCGTCTGTGCACAAAGTCAGCTCAATAAAGACATGTTTTTTTTTTTTTTAGATCTCGTAGAGCTTGACTGGCCTGACCTCAACCCCGCCCAGTACCTTAGGGATATAGTGTGAGCCGGACTTTGTCACCCAACGGCAGTGCTGGAGCTCGCTAATGCTCTTGTGTCTGAATGGGAACGAATGCCTGCAGCCCGGTCCTCAAGTCTTGTCGGAATTACACGTACAACTACTACACATGGGTGTCATGTTCAGTCATGTTCCGTAAACTGGGATGTATTTAAATAAGACGTTTTTTTAAAAATTACCATACGCCCACGCAGCTGTCTGAATCTTGCGGCAGAGTGTGGTTGTTGTGTCAGGCTTCGGCCCACAGCCCCCCACACCCCTACCCCGTTCCCCCCACCCACCCCTTCTGTTTTATTAGTCTGCAGGTCTATAAAGCAGACAGGGAGGAGACGGGAAAACGTGCTGAGACTAGATGTTCTCTGCCGATTTACTCCCCCAAAAATACACACCGAGGGCTAAAAACAGAGCGGGACTGGGCCAAGAGGGAAGGTGGACGATCTTTAAACACACCGAGTCCGATCTGGGTTATATGGACTCTGCTGTGCACCCTCACTGTTTGTCCTTCTGTTTAACGGTGAGGCATAAAGTAATGTTGGCACAGAGTTTGTGAGCCGCTTTCAAGGTTAGAAAAATGAGGTTTGACGTTTGGAGAGGAAGCAGGATGATGGAGAGATCCTTTTAGCAGTCTTCTAAACCTTTAGCTCGTGTCAACGATGCAACAATGAACATATTCAAAAATATTACAATGGAGATTAAAATGTCTTTTGTGAGCTATGATGTGTGGATAGAGACATTTTCAGGCTCACCTGCAGCAAACAGTCATTTATACCATTAGAATAACCACATACAGATCTACACAGAGGTTTTAATGGAAGGGCATGAATAGCAACAGTATTAAAGCACACATTTTTAAATGTTAAACCATCTGTAAACTTCATATGAACATTTCTGTAACATGAAATAAATCACTGTTTGCAGTAAACAAACTGAATTTGATTGAATTCACTGGAGAGAAGTCGTAGAAAAGCGGCACACTGCGGTGTAAAATAAAGCTATTCAAGGGGATGAGGGAGTTTATATGAAGAGATTAAGGTAATATCAACTCTTTTTCGCATCTCTATCTCAATGTATTTTGTCACACAGGGTTCACTTTATCAGATAAGCCTTATAAAAGCTTTTCATCTTGTTTAGAATGAAAAGGTTTACAAATGTTACCGTCCACTGCAGAAGTAGACACCCATTTATGGACAGAAACCCCTGAGTTTTCAGCTTGTCTAAGCTTTTCAGAAAGACCATGAAAAAACCCATTAGGTTACAGATACAGTGAGGGTGAGGTTTTTGTTCTCAACCTGTTGATGCTGCTGTCATTTCAAGATTTTGTTTTTTTCCTCAGTTACAGCACAATGTAAAGGTCACTGCTAACCCTCCATGCACTCATCGTCCTGATTCTTTGGTTCGTGTGATTTTCTCTTGCGAGACAATGTCCCATTCACCGCCACTCGCTCGAAACACAGAGCAGCCTGACAGCTGCTCTAGTACTCTACATGATTACACCATATTATTTTCCTGGCTTCAAAGGCTTTTGTAAAGAGCACTGGAGATTCAAATGGGGAGCAGACGCACACCTTCAAAGCCTTTAATCATAGTTTTGCACCTCACACTGTTCTGTTTTTTTTTTCCTGTGATTCTAAATGGAAATAAAAAATGCAACCTTCGTGAGGACCTGGCGGAGTGGAGGCGGTGCTGTTGGTCGGTCGTCCCACCAATCAGAGAAGCCGCGTCAACCATCCTCAAAAAATGAGCATCTCGAAAGCAGCGGCTACAATAACAGGAATTACATGTTCCATTATATATGCATGAACATAATGCTTCTGCATATGTGTGTGTGTGTGTGTGTGTGTGTGTGTGTGTGTGTGTGTGTGTGGTTATGTAAGAGTCCATGCTGTGATATGTGATATGATGATGCTTTGTTCCCACGCATGGAAATTAGCTCTAACAGACCAACAGGCTGAAGAGCTGAGAGTGGGTGTACAAGTGTGTGTGTGTGTGTGTGTGTGTGTGTGTGTGTGTGTACCGCTATCACATCTATGCATCTGAAGATTTTGATTGCTGCTTAAAAATAAGATACTATTATTCAAACACTCCTACACAGAGGCAGAAGTAGTTGAATTCTTGAATTCAGTTCCCCATGAACAAATCGACACCGTCTGACTCACTCTGTCAAACTTTGGTAAACTTTCGTCCTCTGTCAAGGTTTATGTTACTTTACATAATGATACTGACATCAGGATACAGCAAACCTCCTGCAATAATCAACTAAGAGAGTCTTCATGGATAAAATATTCAATGTCTGATTTTTTTTAAATTATATTTTTGGGCTTTTGTGCGTTTATTGGACAGGATAGTAGAGAGACAGGAAATGGGGAGGCAGAGAGAGGGGGAATGACATGCAGCAAAGGCCGTCCGATGCGGGACTCCAACCGGGGCCAACTGCAGCGAGGACTGTAGCCTCTACACATGGGGCGCCTGCTTAGACCATTACGCCACACGACGCCCCCAATGTCTGTTTTTAACGAAGCCAGAAAATTCTTTATCTGACAAACCAAAGTAAAGCATCACTGCAATCCATCTAATTGTTTTAGAGTTACTTAATCAGACTAACATTGCTACATCTAGAGCCAAATACAGTTTTTAAAGAACCCGGAAATTTGCAAACCAAATTTCAAACTGATTATTGTTGGTTTTGGACCATTTCTCAGAGATAACAAGGAGCATTTTTCATTATTTCGTTGCATTTTATAGACCAAACTAATGAATAATCGACACATTAATCAATAGCGAAACTCATTTGCAGCTCAAAAGAGAAGTATGTTGTTAGTCACAGAGAAGGGTGTGTTTCTGTGGATAATCTCTCTGCAGCTCATTTCAGAATGAGAATACTAGATCTGATGCAGTTATTCTCGACACAAAAGCGCTAGCGTGGAAGCTATTTTCACTCAACACACCGGATCAGTGGTGCTCAGGCTTGGTCCTGGAGAGTATTTTCAAACAGTCACTGCTCTGCCCGCTCCTGGTTACTAAACCTAGGTGTCTGCAGTTGATCAAGAGTCCTTCCAGATCCAGATAATCAGGCGTGGACAAAGCAGGAAGAGGATGAAAATATGCAGCTGGAGGACCATGGCTGTAGTCACTAAAATGTTAGCATGATGCTGTCTGTCACTGAAAATAAGGTAGGTGAGCTGCTGCCCACGATGGCAGTTTGAGTACTGATTTAAATTTAGCGCAATTATATTTCTAGCATAATTTTACATTTAAATTGCAGAGTTATGACATACCCAATTATCACAGCTGCACACTGACCTCAGCAAACTTATGTACAAGTCCATTACTTTTTCCTGGTTTAATATCCAAACAAAAGTAGGAAAAGTCTGATCTCACGAGTCTTGACTTAAACAACCTCACAGCAATAACAAGGAGGAAACCGTGTAGACGTGTGATAACACACACTGGACGTACAGTACACGCACGTCGACCACATACACCTGAAGCACTCGCTCTCATTATTTCAGGAATATTCTGTCAGCAAAAAGTTAATAGAGATCCTGATACAGACACTGTCTGTTCCTATCCAGTCACTTCCACCAGACTACTCCTCCACTCGCAGGGAACAGAGACTCCACATGACCTCTGCAATTATGGGAAATAATGATAAAATGTGAAACAGAGGAAAGAGATTTCAAAGTGGATTTGGTGTTAAATGAAAGAGAAGGAAGAGGAGGACAAGCGGTGGTAGGAAGAGGATGAGAACGGAGGAAGACGGGATGATTTGGAGAAGAGAGGATGTTGAGGACAGAGGAGGGTTCACGGGGTATCTTCGGGTTACACAAAGAAGAGTTTAAGATTTTTGAGGAGGCTGGAGTCGAGTTTAAGCCCAATTTAATGACCAAAATTGAAGAAGCAAAGCTCTCTGCTCCGACCGGTTTCCAAGCGAACGGATAATTAAAGCTGTGAGGTGATAAATGAAGAGAATGACATAGAGGACAGCAGGTTAAACCCCCAGGCGACCAGCTCAGGTCAGATCTGACTCCAGCAATATAATTGTCTTATTATCTGCGAGGAAGTTTGAGATCTTTCCAATATTTCTTAACTCAACAGATCTCTCTATGAATCCACGTCTCATCTCTAGTCTCTAATCCAGACATGAGGTAATGATGAAAATCATCACATTTAACTGAGCACTTTACCATTCCTTACTAACACATTTACTCTTGGAAGCCATCTTTAGAAAAAAAGCTGTATGAGTGAAGTTCTACCGTGGTTAGACAGCAAACAGTCCTAACACTGATCTTAAGTTAGCTAAGGTACAGTTCCTCTCATCATGTGGGAAATAATAGGAGACATTTTGAAGTATGAGTGGATGAAAACAAAGTTTGTTTTTTGCACGTGGTAGATTCTTGTTTTTATGTTTAGGTTTCTCTCATTGACCTTAGTACAGGAGGCTCAGCTGCAAAGAGGTGAGGTCAACCGTGTTTACAAAGCAAACAGTCCTACCACTGATCTGAAGCTAGCTAAGGTACAGTTCCTCTCATCATGTGGTCATGTGTGATTATGTATTTATGTCTAGGTTCTGCTTCTCCCATTGGCTTAAAGTGCAGGGGGCTCAGCCGATGTCATGCACTTCCATGCACCAATCAGGATTCATCAATATCTGAATAAAAAATATAAAACAGTGTGACAGTTGGTGGGATGTTTGTTTACTCTGTCAATCAAACCTGATCACATCACACCCACACAGTACAAACTGAGGATGAATTTTTTTTACTTTGACTTTGATTGTTGTTTCATTAGTCACGAATAAATTACACTGGAGAGGGACACTGATTTGAAGCCAAGTTTCTCAATGCTTTATGTCATTTATCAAGCAAAGATGCCAACAGTCTCTGTTTCCATCCTCTGTCCTCACCAGACAAACACCACTACTTAGTGTTTGTTCAAATGCCAAAACAATGTCACTGACCTCCAGCGGCTGTTATGTACGCCTCTTGACTGCCACAAGTAAGAGCGGAAGCAGTGTGACATTGTTATCGTGCCACACAACCTCGTAAAGACTGAGTCAGGGTCAATAGATCAACTAAGTCTGTGAGACCTCTGTTCCCATCCTATTTACTATAGACAGCCAACATTGGTCTCTCGTTACCATGGCCACCATCTTCTCCTAACCCTCCTAATCAAGTAGCTTCACTTGCCTAAAAAAAAATGTCATACGAGTCATTTCTGTCACATGTTCTTTAGAGTGCAACAACAAATGACCTAAATTGAGGTTTGGCTTGGAGGATTTGCTTCAAATATACAGAGATTTTGCTGCTTTCCTCTGTTTACGTCGCTGTAAATTGAATATCTGTGGGTTTTGGATGAAAAAAAACAAGCTATTTCAAGATGTCACATTGGCTGTGGGAACTTTTCAATCATAGAAATAAACCTAAGCTGCAGCCCAAGACCGACCTGTACTCTGTAGTAATATCCCCCAACCCTTCTATTGCCAAAGTTAATACTTTATCATCTTGATTCCATTACACTAAAAACAGCAAAATGTCTTTACAAGGAGTTCGCTGGAGCTGGTAATATACTAGCGAGGACTTCTAGACCTGAAATGCAGCTGAATACACACACACACACACACACACACACAGTCCCAACTGGTCTTCATTTTGTTGTAGCAACCTCACCCAATAACACGTTCCCTGTACATGACCGCTGTGTTCCAATCTAATTATTTCTTAATAGTTTTGTTTTATCACAGCTGTCTGGTTAAAGGTTAGCCTTTAATAAATAAATGATTAATGGATACTCTCCCTCTCTGTTCATATACAGATGTCGCTCGCCTTATCTACCTCAGCAGATCTTTCAGATACATGTCTGTGTGAAGTGATGTGACAGGTGTTGAGAGAAGAGGAGGGAGGCTCTTTACTTTCAGAGGTAAAAAAATAAAAGAACAGAGACAAGGGGGGAAACTGGCTCTGAGGAACTCTGGGCTGTAATTGGGGTTTTCTGCAGTAATCCACTTCTGATGGCTACTTATCCTTCACGGAACAAACAGCAGCCATCTTGGTAATGAGAGGCCATGCAGCTAACTCTGACTCCTAATGGTTTTGTCTTATGAAGCGGGTTGTTTTAATGACAGCAGGAGGACCTCACCTCCAGTTCTGACCTCAGAAGCTCTGTCTCTATTCTTAATAACCATTTATTTTTTCCTCTGACAGTTTAAACATGCAGCAAGCACAAAGGGAAAATCTACATCAGCAACTGTACACACCTGCCTGCATGACTGATTATAACAATTTAAATATAATCAGGTACTCTGGAGTCGTGAAACCCCACTTCCTGCCTGAATGACTGTCAAATGTTCCCCTGAAAAATACCCCGAAATTACAGCAAATTCTTTTCCCCCACCAGCAAAATGGAGGCTGAGGGGAAATGATAGGGAGGAAAAGATTGGGAGGATTACTGGAAACAAGACTTCCTCTGAGCTCTTATTGACTGAGCTATTCAGTAAAATGACCACAGGCGTTTTGTGAAAAGCGGTCAGTGGAATCGAGGTGTTCCTCTTCCGCAGCAATCTGTAGAACCGCTTCGAAATCATGGGAGGAAAAAGGAAAGAGTGCAGCAACAAAATACCCGACTCAACCTGTGAAATGGGTTTCAGATCATAATTTTCCTAATTTTCCTTAGTGGTTCATGCATGAAACAAGATTCTGAGGGGGAAACTTTCTCCTCATATCGAGTCTTAGAGGTGAATACTGTTTATCTGCTCTTCGGTCCCGCAGTGAGAGGAGCAACAAGGCAAACTTAAACCAGCCCTGGAGGTCTCTGTGAGGGTCTAGACCAAATTCAGAAGGTTCTTACAGGATTGTGTGAAATGCTTCTGTACAATTTCACAGGATGTTGGTCTCAGGAAAATTTGTAAAAGCAAAAGTAGAAGAAGACACCGGTTTACAAAACAGTAACTGGCGTTTCTCATTGGAGGTTAACTAAAGTTACATCAGGCGTGTCTCAAATCGTCAAATGATCATTGAATTCTGTGTTCAAAAGGTCCCTAAATGAGAATGAGGGTCTGAACAGCTGCCTCACTGTCACATCAGTGGTCGCATTTCCCATCAGCCCCATCAGCTTTTCACTCCTGCCGTCATGGGCTCACATTTAATACTCAAACATATTTATCTGCCTGATAATTCAGCCATTTTTAAGCAGTGGAAACGTGCAGAATTGTCACATTTCTTTATCGCAATATTTATTTGATTTATTTTAAGAAAATGATTCGATTTTAAGCCTGAATATGAGAGTAAATACTTGTTAAGACGTGTGTGAACACCAGCAAAAGAAAGACGGAGAGAAAAAGAAATAAAAAGAAACTGAGATGTGATGATTGACAGGAAGATTAAAAAAAAAAAAAAGAATGATTCTGCTGATTAAAAAACAATGAGGGGGAGTGAGAGGTAATAGAGTGTGGTGCTGAACGAAAAAACCCAATAAAAACCTTAACACGCACACACACACACACACATATACACACACAGATTAGCAGCCTCTCAGGGAGGCTGATTGATAAAAGAACTGATGAACCCTGATCATTTAATCCCTCTCACACAGAAAACAGTAAAAGCACACAGAAACAGCTAATCCACCTCCACCCGCTCTCTGACTCTGCAACTGTGTTTATCCACTTGTTCATTTACTTGTTTTTGTTTTTCCAGAATCTGACAGAATTAAAGCTGGTGTGAGCAGCAGCCTGTCGCCTGTAATCCGTCTGATCTCTGATTCGGTCGTGACCTTTGACCCTCGAGTCGTGTCTTCTTCAGCTGCCAAAAATCAGTTCGCTCTTCTTTTGCTGACCTCAAAAAACGCGCACACGCTTTCATGTCTTCCAGGCTCGATCGCTGTGGCTTCCTTTACTCAGCAGAGCTCAGCAGGAGAAATATCCTTCAGCGTCTTCAGTACGGAACACTACTGGCAGACTGCTAACAGATGGGAGCATATTACTGCCTGAGCATTTGGAAATTAATTTTAAGATTTCCTAAATTGGTGCTCGAGATCCTCTGCTGGTTCTAGTGGCTTCAAAATCCACTCTCATCATTAAGGATATGTTAGGGTGGACGGGAAGGCATAAACAGACAGAGGGATGAGAGAGGTGGAGAGGGGAGGACAAATTAGTGGAGAATTAGAGAGCCAGAGAGGGCTGCTGTACAGATGGAGCTAAAGAAGAAGAGAACGATGATGGATGGATGGACGGATAGAGAGATACTGAGGAGGAGGTGGAAGATGGAAACATGACAAGGACGATGATGGAAAGAAGAGAGGAATGGAGGTGGGGTGATGGATGGAGCGAGAGAATGGTGTGACTGCTAGTGTATGAACGGCAGCTGCAGAGTCTCACACGCGCAGTTTCTTTTGCAGTCTGGCAGCTACTGGACTCATTCATCTGCAGCTGAACCTCCTTCAGGCTGTGATTGTGTGTTGTGTGTGTGTGTGTGTGTGTGTGTGTGTGTGTGTGTGTGTGTGTGTGTGTGTGTGTGTGTGTGTCTAGCAGAAACTCGGATACAATTATATCAGAATTGTGGATGACTCGGAGAGAGTAACTGATATGATTTTGTGTTTTCACAAAATAATTAACGCAGAGTGTTGCTGCGGTGAATGGCACGCAATCAGATGGAAATGACGGATGGAAATGGCTTCTGCAGATGATGGCGGAGAATACCTGAAATCCACTGCTGAAAATTAGGCTACAACACACACAACCTAACTCCAAGAGGCTGTAGGCTTCACTATATCGAATGGAGTGAAAGTGTGGTTTTAAGGCTCGTCTACACTGACTCAAGCTGCTGCTGCTGCTCTGCTAACACACTCCTGCCACTGTGCAGTCTGTGTAGTCACTGTGTTAGACTCTTACCAGCAGCGGAGTGAAAAATGTAGAAAGAAAGGTCAGTCTCCTATGCACCTCTCTTATGGCTGCACATTAAGTTATGTGCTTTTTCTAAGAAGGTAGAAAAATAAACTTCTCACTAAACTTGACATTTCAGTCTCAAAGATCTATCAGTTAAGTATTTAAGCATGTAGGTATATAAGTATTGTGAGCAGCTATAAGGAATGCTGACATGACAGCTCTCTCTGAACACACACTGTTCCAACTGACAATGCCACCAGCATGCAGACACACACTTTATCATTTTGCAGTTATAAACACACTCTCATGACATTATGAGCAGGCGTCCTGCTGCGAGTGAAAGGCCAGCCACCCCCTGAGCGGTTGCATGTGGTCGACACCGGTGGAGAACCGCGGTAATGATCTGTCATGTTTCCTGACAGTCACATAAACTGCTGCGGCTTTAGAATGAAAACATCCAACAGATTTAAATTTCAGTTATATGCCACTGGCTGCATATCCGATCGACCTGATTGATTGGGTATTGATTGAAAAAGTGGGGTTATTCCAGCAAATATTGACATTTAACCCAAAGGAAGCAAATTAAAACTTGTGTATTTTGTATCATTTGATGCATGTATATATATATATGTGTATATGTGTGTATATATATATAATATATATATATATATAATATATATATATATATATATATATATAAAAACACTTCTTGTGTGAAATTAAACTAAAATGTGCCTCTCCAAAAACTAAACAAGAGACACTTCAGCTGCCTATTCACCACAATAATCACTGTGATGTATCAAAAACATTGTTTTTGCTAATGTGCTCCTTAATTAGGCTAATTACACATGAATTATCAAATGTTTTATGTCAGCCTCTGAGCTCTACAAAACACACTGGTGGTAATGATGTGTATTCTACCTTCAGAGCTTAAGAAGTTATAAAGCACTTTCAATTTGTCCTTCTTAATATGAAAATTTACACAAAAAACGAATGAGATCCCAGTCTACAGAAAGACCCTTCAATTACAAATGATATCATTTTTCTGACAAAAGGAGAAAATAAACTCAAGCTGTTCTAAGAGATATTAATGTTACTGGAACAATCCAGTCCTCAGTCTCTTAAGAGCAAAATCAAGACTACAACAATAAAGTCTGGTCAGATTTATGCTTTTAGACTGAAGTTGAAGAATAAAGACCAACAGTGCTTAAATCACTCAAACTAGTTAGTTACTTAAAGGAGCCATCAAACAGGAAATAGCACATTTCTTAGGGACTATTTTCAGAATCCACATTTGGTGCTGTAGTCAGTACTTCTTGCAGCAGGAAAGTGTGTGAACTACTACATACGAAACAAGTGAGTGACAACACTGGACGACTACCTCAGAACTTAAAGGTGGAAAAAGGCAATTATAGTTACCTTATATGTGATAAAAACATGTGGACTAGTATAATTCATGGATGCATTTACACAAATATTTCCATGGCAACGACATCTGACAAGTAGCATATTACTATTCCGGGTCATCATGGCTTACATCTATTGAAAGGACACTCACTTAGGGTTGCAACCTTTTATGTAAAGAAATAAGGGACCATTCAGCAGATTACTATGGCAATGACGGACATGTTTTCTGTGAGAAGATAAAAACAAAAACAACATTTGTGACGACCAGCAGTCACACAAATTGTGCTTCATACATTGTCAGTGAAATGCTTTTCAGCTTGTGGCCAAATTCAGTGTCTAACAAAGTCATTTCTATTACTACAAGTGTTGACCCTTCATGACTGCCTTCATTTCCCAATGACCATACGTCAGCTGTTAATTAACTGTTCATGAATGTAATGTGCTAAAAACATGGAAAATGTTTTATATATTGGAATGATAACAAAAAGTTATTTAATCCGATCTTACACATGGAAAATCTACTGAAGCACAAATATATGAAATAGTTTTTGCTGCTAAAGTGAACTGCTATTGAATCTCTTCATGAGACAAGCATGTCTGATTCCTGCTGGTTGTAAGTCTATTAGTAAGGACAATGATTGGAAATGAGAGCGAGAGACAAACAGGAGAGAGAGAGAGAGAGAGAGAGTGCAACAGCCATGACAAACAGGCAGAAGGAGAAAAACACAGGGAGGATGTCCCGTCCTAATCAGTGCTGTCGGCCGCTCCTGCCTTTTCATCCAGATAATGCACCTCCATCCAAGGTGAAGACATCACCCCTGACGAACCCCGCACTCCCTGCCAGATTAATGTCTGCAGACTATCCCTTTAAGTGCCACTACCCCCCTTACATTAATCCAGCCTGAAATCAAGACATGGCATCTTCAAAAAAAAAAAAAAAACAGAACAACAGAAAACACAGCCATCAGTAAGAATAAAGGCCGTTTATATCTTAGTGTGAGGACTCGAGATGGACGCCGGTGTCTCCCAAACACCACATAAATCGCCGGCGTCCTTCAAGGTGTAAAGAATGTGGATTGTTAGCAACAATGAGAGCGTTTAAATGCACTCAGAAACCCTGTTAAAGTGCTGTCAGATGCTCCGTCACAAGTCTGACAGCTCAAATAACCATCTGAGGTGATGAAAGTGAAGGAGAAACTCTGCTGTTTTCTACAATTATCTTAGTGCTGCCTTGAAGAAAGATACTGAATCCACAACCGCTACAGTTATTGCATCAATGTGTGCATCACTGGATTCCCCGCACGAAATAAAGCCCTAACCTTCAAAACAAATCACACTTACACAGAATTTGAAGAATCCTTTGAAGGTCAACAGTAGAGGTTGGGTGTGTTTCTGCCCATTAATGACTTCACTGCCAAGCATTTTCAAAAGCATCCCATAAATCTTTAGGTTGATTTTCAGTCAGTGGCGTCAGTTCACAGGAAAATAAAATGTACGTGAAATACAAGATTTAAATCACATTCATTTTAAACTGCAACTGAATCCAGCCACCAATGAACAACTAATTTGATTAATCAATTTTTGCTTTGATCGGTCTAACATGTAGAGATATTCAATGTGTATTGATAAATAGAAACGTGAACATTAGAGCATAGAAATATTTGAGTGCTTGAATAACATCAATCAAATTTGCTTTTCACCACATCCAAGTTTGCTTTTTGTCCATTTGCTTATCAATGCAGAGGTTTCAGCAGCACACAAACATTTGTCTGAGCATCCATCCATCCGTCCAATGCAGCACCAAAACATTGTCAAAATACTGTATTAAATAGTCCCCGCTTGTAACTGCATCGCCACGTAATGGTAATGCAACTCTGACTAAAAAAAGAAAACATGAATAAATATGCACTGTGATGGATCACCCATCAAAAGCAGGTCTGAAGCCTTTGCAAGTCAAATACTGCTCACACTTTAAGGTTTGTCAGATTGCCAACACCTCTGCCAAGCAACCCGGGAACAGAAAATAAAAATGTCTGTTTCATTGACAGCACAAAATGTTTTCTTATTTTCATTTGGGCTTTTAAGATACTGTGTTTGAATACTATCACTTAAAAAAAAAAAAGACATGTTCAGCAAATTGAAAAAAGAGGGCGGAAAAAACCAAGGACTCATGAAACATAAATGAAGCGGTGCCCCAGCAGAGAATGGTTCACATTAATTAGTTAATATTTGGCATTTCACATTTTTAGGCAATGGAGCTGGTAATGTCACTTTATTCTTCTCCTGCTCAGTTTGGTACCCAACTTTTTTTTTTCAACTCAAGCAATTAGATTTTACTGCTTTCAGAAGTGAAAGCATTAGCAAATGGGAGCAGAAAAATCAATCTGAATAACACTGTGTAATAAAAAAATAGTGCCGGTTATAATGCTTAACATAATGGAAGGCCATAACTGGCAATCTGCATAAATTATTCAAAATGCTTAAGATGAGTGAGGCACTTAACCTCTGGCTGCTGCAGCAGGCAGAGGGCTGGTCGGACTGGGTGGTAACAGTGTGTGCAGGAAATTTATCTCTCTGTATTTTACTGATTGTGTCAGCAGCGTTGAGTGAAATGTCTGTGGTATTCAGATTTTTTTTTTTTTTAAAAAGAGCCCAACTAAGACTTAATTACAGTAATTGTTACAATTTTTAGCTCAAACTTATTTTGTGTGTTCGATCAGTAAATGAGGTCAAGAGAATAATTAAATAAACAGTAATGTTCGGTTCCAGACAGGATTTATTTTCAGGACAATGTGCTCTGTGACTGTAAACACTTAATATCTTTATTTCCAATAGATATGACATTGGTAGGTCAATCGCAGCGATTCCCACACACACTTTAGATGGGTATATTAACAACCACAAGTATATTTGACGACCCAATTTAGCTTCTTTTTTTTTTTTTCTTTCTTTTTAATCTGTCTGACAGTGCGCTGCGTTCATGTTAGTGACCCCTCACTAACCAATCACAATATGTAATCAACCCTCACTGACCCGACCAGAGCGTGACCATCTGTGGTGAGGAACCCAAAATACTTCCCCACACTGTCTGTTTGATGCTTTGGTGTCGCAATTATAGACAATCATTTCTGAGACCTATTGTGTCATGCTGCCTTTAAGTCGTGTTGGAAATACCAATATTGCAAAAACAATATGCTAAATGACCTGAATCCTATGAGTGCCAACAAAGTATCTAGTATCAGGTTTCGTTCTGGTTTGGACCTTTTTGTTACGTAAAGGTTTCGGAGTCATGTTGGTTTCTGTTATTTTCAAATGTAATTTGAATCACAGTCAGACAGGGATTTTCCTGTCTAGGGGGGTTAGTCATGTGGCCTGGTGCGAGTGTTTCTCCACTGCAGGGCACAACAACGTTAGAGCAGTTTACCTGTAATGCTAATGAAGCTAACTAGTATTGCATTTCCAAGTGGAAATCTGGTGATGTGAATCCACAGCAGAAAAGTTACGGTTTTTATTAGCAGTAATAAAAGTTTTTTAGATTATTGGACTATTTCAACAAGCTGGTAATTGAGTGTGTTTTTTTTTTTTTTTAGGAAAATTCAGAGAAGATTAACAAATATTTCAATTTCATATGCTGATGGTCTAAGCACATGTACACAGTAGTGAGGAATCTGAGTGTGTGTGATGCATAATGGAGTGGAGATGCAGGAGAGGGCTTTGAAACAAGGCTAGACAAGACGTCACGTCATGCTGAAAATGTATTAGCCTGCAACAGAAAGAGCATCATCAAAAGACAGATGGAGGGAGAGAGAGAGGGACCCTACTCTCCTCTTTTCTGTCATGTATTCCCATCTTTTCATTCAATCATTCTCGTTTGCAAGTCAGACTCACAGTTTCCCTCTGCTTCCCAGTCTCTCTCTCTCTCCCCCACTCTTTCCATCCTTTCCTGCATGCTCGCTCGCCCACTCCCTCTTTCATAGTCTTTCCATCTGTCTTCCTGCTGAGCTTCACCATCCGTCCATCTCAAGTAATGAGACTAAAGGCTAAATTCACTAAAGAGGGGCGGATGTTGTGTGTCAATGCCAGTGGTCAGACACAGGCCAGACATGTACTCACCCACAGGTCTTTTTTTTTTTCTTTTTTTTTTAAATTACCTCAATTACACATGGCAGAGTGAAGTGTGTGAGTGTGTGTCATTCTCCGGACGGCATTTAATTTGTACCTATCTTTGAAAAAAAGAAAAAAAAAAAAAAAGAAGGAAAACTCGGGTTGCTTTTTGGCAGAATGTAGAAGTGGTAGACGAAGGCTGAACAACACTTGTCACAAACCATGGCCCATCTGTGCAATGATACTTGTTCTCTTCACGCCAGTTCACAGGCCTGTTCCAACGTCATGTGCATTTTAATAGAAGTGTGATCTTTAAAGTTTGCCCCTTTTCAATTGCATCTCGTTACGTTTGACTGAGCAGTTATACTTCAACTGCAATCAATACCTCTGTCTACACCAGCCGTGAGCTTCAATCAGGCTGTAATTGCGCCTCTTGATCATATCCTGCACAAGTACATCTGTGTTTTGTCAGGCATATTTGATATGGAGGGAACTTTTATGTCACCACTTTCTTATAGAAAATGGAAATTAGGAGCTGCCAGATGTGTACACTGATACGTTTGACTTGAACCCACCTGGGACTCTTTGAATTGAACACATCTAGTTTTGAGAGGGCGACTTAATGGTGACGAATGGAAACAAAAAAATAATAAAAGTCGTTTGTTTGAGTCAGGATTTGTCAAACTACCATTAATCAAGCAGATGTGGCTTATAAGGCAGGTCTGGCTCGTGTTTGTAGCTTAACATTTCACTATTTTGAAGCTTAGCCTCACTGAGGACCGTTTGCTCCAGCCTGACGTATTGTTAACTGATAACTGCATAACCAGTGGTGTACGAGGTCCGACACTAGATACAGCTATATTCTCTCACAACAGAATTATATGATACATCAGCAATACTCTTTAGAATGTCCACATCCCTGGTGTTTTTCATGTGACAAGCACACAAATTCGATTTGCTCAGAGATTTTTTCCACAGTAGAGGAAATAACTATGTCTGTATATATAGTATTACCACAAACTAAGAAAACACTACATATCATGATATTAAGAATAGTTTTCCATGATTTTCTTTTACTTATACTAAAGTTGTTGTACAGTTGTTTTGACATAATCCATTCCCAGAGAAGAGCACATGTTTTAATATGTTCGGAAATCACTTCACCTCTCATTGAATCATAATTATTTTGGGGCAAATTCTAATTGTTTCAGTGCATGGGGATGTTCTCTGTTTCCATCTGCTTTACTGCCTGTCAGGCTGAGTTTATAGTCCCCCAGCCTGAGCGTAAACTAAATCAAATATGGCCGGCGTGTCAATAAAGCCAGTCGTGTCCAGCTGGTTCTCACTGCCCCGAGACCCACAGACCCGGCACATGTGGAAAAATTTACATCTAGATTGAATTAAATGGATTGTAGATAATTTGGGTTTTGGTTGATGAGGACCAAAACACACATACACACACACACACACACACACACACACACACACACACTGGTACATTGGATTAGTTGTATATCATCCATCTGTCTGTCTCTCACACATACTTAGGAATCAAATGAAGCAGACCTCATAAACATTTACAGCCTGCACACAAGTGACGACACATCCACACAAACACTCTTGTTCTCCTCCTCAATCTGTATCACACCAGCACACATACACATGCATTCAGACATAAATATGGATTTATGTCACTGCGGGTCTACATTTGTCAAATCCACACACACCCAGCTGTTATTGAGCACCCAGGTCACGCCACGCAAACAACAAAAACAACTTTTCATCGAGTCACAAAGCAGAAGCCAGTCTCCAGTTTGTGCAGCGGGCGGCGCCTTGATGCTCAACAACTTTTCAAATGAGTTTACACAGAAAGCCAGACAGTGTGATGGTCTGTCGCAAAGCCTGACACTCGACACACGTGGGGGGAAAAAAAAAAAAAAAAAACTGCAGCAAAATAACAGGCCGTTCCTCCAAAAATACTGCATCTCGTTCAAGAGAAAATCCGATCCAAAACACACAAGTCTGCATGTGTTCTCAGTGCATCATTTCGAAGGATGTTTGCTTTTCACATTTGTTTCTATGAGCTGAACACTGGATTCACTGTACTCGCCAAAATTCAACACGTTTCCCGGCCAATTAGATGTTTACAATTGTACTGGACTCCACACGACAGCTGAGCAGCAGCCAGATCACTGCAGTTCACTGCGCAGGCGCGCGACAGGCCACCAAAACAAAACATGTCAGCCGTGTGGAACTTTTACAAAGTGTGAGACTGATATAACATACGCCTTCTGCAATGCATGACAAGAATGATCCGTATCAGCTGTGGATCGGCTGATCTCATTCATAGATGATTGGTATCGGTGGCAAGAAAACAGGACCACGGCATCACTAGAAGAAAAACTGGAAGTCTGGAAAACATCCACTGGCACTGAAGTAGAGGCTGGATCAACCAGTAAAACATGTGGATATACATCTCTTCTTTACAAATTTATGTACATACCTTCTTATTTATGGTTGAGTTGTTATTTTCTACTTTATTCTATTTTTATACTTTTTATGTCTTCTACCTTGTTTTCCCTATGCTGCTGTAACAAGTGAATCTCCCCAGCGTTGGATCAGTAAAGGTTTAGCTTATCTTATCTTACTGTACCTAAAACACCATTAAACCAGCTGCATGGACTTTGAGAATTTTTTACTGAACAGCTATACAGCACACAAAAGACGAATGATGGCTAAACAGTAGGATTATTAATCCATTGGTCCTCACCTAAAAAAGTCAATGAAGCCCTTTTTAGGCTTCTGTACAAGGCATCGGTGGAGTGAGACGTGTTCCAAACGTGCTCTCCAGTTTTGATCTTTTAATTTCAGTTTAAACCCGCTTTAATTGGCACAAAGACACTCGAAACATTTTTTATAACCAAGCTAAAACAAAAACAAGAACATGTCCAGCAAAAGAGGATACAAGAAGATGGCGCCAGCACACTGACTTTGGAAGACAACTGCGAACACTCTAATATCGCACCTCCATGGGCACAGAAAATTATTGAGAGCTCGGTTCTGTCCAGCAAGAAATAAATGAACATCTACCAACAATACAAGCAACCACTACCAGGATTGAGTCAGAGCGCTGCATCGTTGGGTAATACATTTCTTCAGATAATTCGAACCCCGAAATAAGAGCCAGGGGAAAAGAACAGACTCACATCTATGAACAACTTCTTATTTGACATAATGCTGGCTATGACTCTTAAAGAGTGTTTTTGTTTTTTCTATTTTCCTATCTTATTACCAAACTAAAAGTTTTATGAAGAAACTTTGTAAAATGAAGTTATCTTACCTTTTCATTTCAATTAGCAACAATGGATATCATCTGAACAGTAATTTGGTGATTCACTATAAGGGTTTTTATGGTATTTTATGTTATCTTACCTCCTTTTTTACAAATACTGCAGATGCACTTAGGTTGACTTGTTCGCACAGTGGCACTGGCGGACCACTATTGGACATTTGTTCCTTTTTTCTCTTGGACCCGTTTGTTCTTTATGTTACAGTTATGTGGGCCATTTTTATATTATTTATTTTGAGTTAACAATGTCAAAACACACAGACAATCAGATCTTAAATAGTGTAACAGTATCAGGTTGTAATATAGGCAGATTGAATAGTCCAGTCAAGCGCACTAGAATCTTATGCCATTTGGAAAAACTTAAATCAAAGATAGCTCTTCTCTAATAAACTCACCTTACGCAGTTTGGAGCTATATCGGGATATAGAATTAATTGGGATAAATGTGAGGCTTTACCTTAAAATGCCTGCTGCAATAAAGTACACATTGCTAATTTGCCATTTAAATGGTCCCCTGATGGGACGCGATATCTTAACTCTGGTGTAACTCTGAAGTCTAATTCTATTCACAGAATTCATATGGCAAAACAAAACTCCTAGGGTTATTCACAATAACTCATATGTGGACAGGGAAAAGGGGGGCCTTGGCCTTCCAAATGTGTATAAGTACTATATCACATTTAACTCTAGATATCCTTTGAAACGGGGTTATGGCTTTAATTGAAGAGATACAAGATGGGAAAATATGGAACAGGAAGATTTAGACATGTTAAAAGATAAGGTCACATTGCGGGGGCTGTGGTATGTTCCCTTATTTAAGAACATTGATAACCCTTTGATTCTGTTTTCTTACTCCATTTAAAAAACATTCCATTATATGGTTCATTTTTAAGGTTACTGACTCTACCGGGTTTATGTTGAATGGCAGGCCAATCAGAACTGACGATTGGGAATCCAAATGTATTAGAACTTTAGACGATATGAGAAACCCACACAAAAGAAAATTGAAAACCTTTGCTCAGTTTAAAAATACATATGGTGTTGAAAATAAAAAATGTTATATATATTTTTTATATATACGTATATTCCAATAAGATCACAACTGACCAAATATCTAGAGGAAGCTGTAGTCATACCCAAATTAACAGATACTGCGGACAAAATTGCAAATTTGCAAATTATATAAATTGATGAACAAAACATCAGGAGGAAACTGGACTGCAGTTCAAAGAAATTGGGAAACCGACTAAGGGTTTTATCTTGGAAACTTAAGAATGGGATCATGTATGGAATAGACTATAATAAAATTAAATACAAAGTATCTAAATCGTTAAAGAATAAAATGATAGATTATAATTTTGTGCATATTTTATTCTTGTTCGATTACATAAGATGGGTTTGTCCGATTCTGATCTTTGTTGGCACTGCAAACAAGATAAAGGTACTTTTTACCATATGGTGTGGGCTTGTGCTAAAGTTAAGACCTTCTGGGAAAATGTTACACAATCTCTGGGAAAGATCATTGCCTGTACCGTTTATTGTGATCCTGCAGTGCCTTCTGAATTACACTGGTGAAGGAACCTGGTCCAAACACAACAAACAAATTTGAACAACTGGATGCATGACAGCTAAAAGACTGATAGCAACAAATTGGAAGGACGCAGATCAACTGAAAGACGGACTATGGCTTCAAACTTTCCTTGAGACGATCTCCATGGAGGGAGCTGCCTCTAACATCTCTGAAGTCTATAAAGAGGAACAACAATTGTGGAAGGTCATAATGGACATTGTTCGCAAAATTCCCATCTTCCCCAGAAACCTTAGTCATACCCCCGAAGTAACATAAACCACCCATTTCCTTCATGTACTTTATGTATTGCTGTATTGTATAGATGGCTTGAACTGCATTTTATGTTTAGCCCATTCTCTAGACCCTCCCTTTTTTTCGCTCTTCTTTCCCTCTTTCTTTTTCACCTTGTATAAGTATCTGCATCAGTATATTTTAGTAAAATTTACCATTTCATTTTTTCTATTTGGAAAAAAAACCATATAAGTTCAAATAAAAAATAAAAAGGGGCCTTTTTTTAAAGGTTTAAATCCCAAAACGGTTGAGACAAATCATACAACCGAGTGGGAGGCTGTTCTTTCAAAGACTCAGAAGAAGTGCAGTCATTAAGATGTTCTCTTCTCTACCACAGGACATCACAAGGCAAAGACTTCCCTCTGACATAGTTGGGAAGTGCTGCCAAGTGGGTGGACAAGAGAATCAGGCTGGGAAGCCAAGCATGAAGATAGACTCACTCCTCAGCTGGACAACTCTTACTTTCTCACTTTCTGAGGTTTTTACACAGAACTGGCAAAGGCAAAGTAAGGTACTTCCTTAAACACTTCAATAATGCATTCTTCGTTTGAGTAACCTCCTATATGTAGATGAAATAACAACCCATTTTGATATTCCTAGCAGCTCGAGAGAATGTCATGTAGAGCTTCTTTCTGGAGCCATCATTACGCTCACCAACATCATACAGGGAGACAGAAAAGACAAACTTCTACATCCAATGAAGACAGGAAAGAGACAGCTACAGGAACTGCACAGTGTGAATAAAAAGTGTGCTATTAGTAAGTTTCCACACGGTTCATTGCACAAAAAGATGTATGATCAGTGATATACTTGTTCCAGTACACCCACTCTGAAATCAGAAGTGGCAACTTTCCAAAAAGCTGTTACTGAAAAAAATATATTAAAAGTAAAATTAAAGTGGTATAGAAGATGGTTTGCTCTTGACTGCCTGTTTGGCATAAGATTTTAGAACAATTTATCAGAAAACAGACGTAGAATTATTTCTTTTGCTCTACATGGAAAAAATCCAAGTACGCCAATGTCAACCTCCACAAGAAATATTGTTTCTCTAAAGGTCTTGAAACATTCAGGAAAGTGAATTACGACTTGTCATTGCTAAATAACAACTGGATTGTAGTCAACATCAAAAAATGTGTATTCATTGTCAAGGACCTGAGAGACCTAATCAGCCAAACACTATTGTTGCTCACAGACTGTGCGCTGCATAACCCATACTGTTTTCACCACAATAATTACACTGCACTGAGTGCTCTGCGGAAGACTCGGTTTGACTCGTTGGACTGAAGACATTTTCCAACTCACTGACAGAGCTTCTTGAAACAGATCCTGACCACATGAGCAGAAAGTTAGCAGAAAATCCTTCCACTATACTTCCCCATTGCTTCCAGACACTTCAGCCTGTCTTTTCAGGCTGACGAAAACACCCAAACAACACAGTGTAGAGGAGGTGAGTTAGGGGACATTCTTGACAGCTCCCAGGGGATTGGAGTCATTGGATCTGGAAGCATTTTCTGGTTCAGAACCGTCAACATTGCTGTGACACGAAACTCGTTTGGGTGTTAAAGCTCAGCCAGGCGTTCGGCGAGTCCTTCACAGCCGCTCAGTGTCACTTGGCGTCCATCTCTTCACACTTTCCTGGAGAAGTGCTGAGCAAACAGCAACGTACAAAGTCAAAGGTTGACTTTATTATCTCATTAACTTTATTTTTAAAGCACTTTCTAAAGCCATGCTCTAATGGGGTTTGAATAGGAAGGACAAGAACAGAAGTGCATGCAAATACAGCTGAAGGAAAAATGCCAAATGAAAGAGGTTGTGTGAACACATGAAATCAGAAAGAGGATCAATACTTATTCTGATAAACTGGAGATCTCAACTCTACATCTCATTATTCTCTGTAATAAAACCTGATCTACATGCTTAAGGGTTCGAATGAATTATGTGTATTGGAAAGAGGGGACATTGTTTTGCTGCGTGTTGTCCTCAGGTTTTGGTAGTGTCTTCAGCCATGATGGAAATCAGATCAGACTGTTTGCAATGTGGAGGAAAATCACCTTTTGACTCTTTCTATAATCATCTTTTATTTATAACAATATTTTAGATTGCGATCAGACAAAAACCACCCAGCAGATTTGACCAGAACGTCTCCACTTTCTTCTTCATGTTTCAGTTGCTTAAATAAAAGATTAGCTTTAGTAATTGATAATGAGCATGGCTGAATGGAACGTCAGATGTCAGACTGACTCCACGGGAGACTCAGCAGAGAAAACATCACTTTGTACTTTAGCCAGTGCCAGGAGACACACAACAGCAAAGAGCTACAGCAGGCAGGATGGGTCAAAGGGTTAGGGTTAGTCAAGCAGTGGGTAAAAGGTCCAGACTCTACAGCACCTCAAGACTTAACTGACAAGTTTCAATGAGGTCTGTGAGGGCTAAGGTCCATCCACATCAAGTGCAGAGGGGGCAACAAGTGGACTTTGATGGCTTCAAGGAGTCAGCTTAGGGTGCACACAATGTAAAATAAGTCAATACAACAATAATAAGAACAACAATGATAATGATTTTTGTCTGTCTATGTGTGAGGACAAAATGAGTGACAGGTTCAGAAATTTAAATTCATCTCCATGGAAACCAAAGAGGTCTTCAAGTTCAGTCCCATAGCTCATTTCAGTCCGTGGCGGTCAAGCAGCCTCACAGATTAGACGTGATGACAGTGAAGAAGTCACTGTACATGTGACTGAAGTCCACAAAGACTCTGCCTATAAGTCCAGAGGGGGGAGGTTTGGATTTCAGCGTTGGTGACGGTTGTTGAGGCTGAACGCTGCCTGACTTAAACAGGCAGAGAAAGCAGTTAACTTCTTTAACTCTGAAGTTAGGTCCCTGTATTCTTGAAAATGATGTATAGTATAAAAACACAGTTAAATGCAGCTGAATTCAAAACTCGCCCACACATGTCGATACATGTCACCCACCATTAAGATCTGAGATCTGGAACTGAGGCTGCAACATGAAGAGAAAATTAAATGTAACAATACAGATTCTGGTGTTTGTGCTTTGGCAGTCCATTTCTGGACATTCAATGCCAATAAAGCGCTATCCACTGAATCGTTAAAAAAACAAAAACAACAACAACAAAAAAAACAAAAAAAAACAATGCTTGATATTTCTGCAATAAATCACAGTAATCCTGTGCGGTGATGAAAACCAGCGCCAGGGAGCTACAGGCAGAACTAAATTGTTTCGTGTGGATTTAAAGAGCTTCACTGCTTTTTTGTTGAACAAAGCGTACTCTGGCAGAATGATAGCTGGCATGAGAGTAGAGCACATTTGAAATGATTGATATGAGCCAATATCTGCTGTGGCTGATGAAGACTTCACACTGTGATTAGAATGACTGAGAGAGCCCCACATCCATTTGATTCTCAGTGTGTGTGTGTGATATGAATGTTTATGAACTATGCTTCTGCTTCAAGTGAGTGTGACAGAGACAAATTTATATTTATATTTAACCAATGAAATCAAACTGTAAACCAAGCAATGCTAAAACTAATGCAGACTACATTACAGCAAACAGCATCAAAAGTATAAGTAATATATCAACATATACAGTACATCGTTCTCATCTGTTTTCGTCTCTCTGAAGGGAAACAAAGAATGAAGAAACCTGTGGCATCTTCTACAGTGTGTTTGCGTGTGTGTGTGTGTGTGTGTGGTGTGTGTGTGTGTGTGTGTGTGTGTGTGTGTGTGTGTGTGTGTGTGTACGCCTAGAGTGGATGATGATCTAATTGATCAAAGGAAAGAGCAGAGACAAGCCAACAAGAACTAATTAAATCCTCGGCAGTGCTGCCATCACTTTTAGCGCAATAAGGACGCAGAGCAAGACTTGAAGCGATGCCTGTGTGCGCACGCATGTGTGTGTGTGTGTGTGTGTGTGTGTGTGTGTGTGTGTGTGTGTCAGAGAGGGAAAGAGAGACACAAGCTACATTTGAACTCCATCTCTGCGGAGTCGAGTTGTGGAATCTCTGATCACTGGCAGTCTGCAGTGTACATGAGGGGAATTATGCGCATGCATGTGTGTATGTGCATAGTGTGTGTGTGTGTGTGTGTGTGTGTGTGTGTGTGTGTGTGTGTGTGCAAGCTCTGAAGTGTAACTCGCTTCAGTAACAGGAGTCAAAAAGCTCAGAAACTGCATCCGAACATGTCAAAAAACGCATAAACACACCCACAGAGGAAACACACACATACACACACACACACACACAGATACACACAGACACACACACACGCTTGAAAATTAAGGCTGACAAGCAGCTAAAGAGAGCAAAGCAGCACAATGATTTTCCCTAAAAGATGAGAATCCGCCATCCATCATCATGATAGAAATGAGAAGCCGTTTACATCACAACAAACATCGAGGCAGGAAGTTTAGTTACTGAGAGACGCTCGAGAGCTGGATGAGATCAAACAAACAGAGGGGGATTCAAGGCCAACGCCGAGTCTGGTGTTTGATGAAGGATCTATATTTGGACTCGGAGGTTGAGGAGGGAGTTGATCTCTTTGCTGCTTCGCTGGAAGTTTCTATCATTCATGGATAGAACGGTGGGGGGGTGGAGGGGTGTTTTCGACAGTGCAGGTGGGGTGTTCAAGCTGTATGTTGATCTGCAGGATTTGTATGTAAAATTATACCTGTGTAAAATGTGACAAAAAGAAGCGAGCTGAAATTGTCAGTACGCTAAATGCTTGATTTTTGAGTCTGTTGTTGCACTTAGTCACTCAAGTCTGACCTCCTCCTGCCTTGTACAACAAATCGGGCTCTCGGGTGTACTGAAAACAAAATTACTGGCCGTCCCTCGTACCCGCTATAAGACCCGAAGTGACCGTGCCTTTCAAGCTGTGGCTCCCTGTTCTTGCGATCCATAGACTCCTGTGATGTCTTTCTGAAACAGCTGAAAACATTTCTATTCAAACAGGCTTTTGGTGAGTCTGAATACCTCGCCCTTTTTATTTATTTATTTCATCGCTTTTATTGCGCCGTCTTTGTTGTCATGAATTTTACGGATGGCTGTGAACTTAAATGTAGCTGTGTTGTTGTGATTGCTTGTGATCATTTGTCTGTGCTAGTTTGTCAGCATTTGTTTATATGTGGTAATATGAATCGTTTATTGGTATCAGTGATAGCTGTGTGTTAGGGGTCTGTGTCTCAGGTGGTAGAGCAGGTGGGCCTCTGATCCCTGGGTTGGTGGTTCGATCCCCAGCCTTGGAGCTCAGGGTTGTATCTGGTATAAAAAACTTATGCCAAATCAACTATGCAGATAGTGTTCTGCTGTGGCAAAGGACGGCAACACCACTGATAGTTGTGTGCGTTGTTGATTTGGCTGTGTTTTAGTAACGTCAGCTGCTTTGTCCAGTTTTGACCTTGCTTTCATAATTGCATTCATGTTTTATCTGGACATTTTTAATGCATGCAGCCCAGGAAGATTAACCACTGCTGTGGCAGAAGCTAATGAGGATACGATAAAATAAACATGCACAGTCTCAGGCTCGGTCATCTAACATCGAGGCCTCTGGTGAGCCTTGTCCATATTTCAGCCAATCAGATCGAACCGAAAGTTCTCAAACTGCAAATGAAAATTCTCATGATGCAGTCTTCATGTGTGAAGTCACAGCCTCACTCACTGTCTACATTATTAACATTATGACTCCAGACACCTCATTCATTCATCATCATTGTGTGTCATAGAATAGTGGCACATCATTGGCATAAATCATTGGACAATTGCAAAATCAGTTGATGCCGGTTTGAAATCAGCTTTACTGCCATCATCACTGATTCAAGTTGATCTTTTAAAATGTTTCATCACAAATCAAGGATCAAGAAATGATTTGTAAAACATGAACACAGCATTGTGCCAGCCTCCTTTATGAAACTGCAACAGCTGTTTATAATTAATAAATGGTTTATAAAAGATAAACGAGTCCTTACAGGCCATGATTAATTCAACATTTATTAATGAAGGTTCACACTGGGTCTCTGAATGGCTCTTGCCATTCTGAAGACGGAGTCGACAAAGCGTGTGGCGGTTTAAGTTTTTGATCTGAGTCAGAAGAAATGAGATAGAAACACAGACTCGTCTTTTCAGTCAGGTTTATATTTACATGTCTTCTTTCATCCTGCCACTGTCACTATTCTGGCCTCTTCTTTGTTTTTGCATTAATCTAATTTGGTCGCCTGATAGTTTAAATTATACAACAAGGTGGATCACACGGGGAAATAAACTATAAATGACGGAAAGTGAAGAAGAACAAAAGGAAGAAAGAGGAAAACAAGTAGACAGTCATGAAGAGGAACTGAGAACAATAAAGCCAACAAACCCTGTTTTCTTTCAGCAATGACTACAACAATTAATGTGACTGATATTTGAATCAATAATTCATTTGTGCCTCAGTGTCTTTATTGGTCTGTGCACATTAGAGAAAGAACAAAAGCTTAATTGCTGCAAAGTCGGAAATGCAATTTTGGAGCAAAAGATGTTAAAAGTTAATAAAACAGCAAAAGAAGAAACTCATGAAAACAAAAGTGCATGGAAGGATGTAAGTTGGTTTACGTATGTGTGTGTTTGCAGGGTGGAGTACAAACCAGATAACTGCCAATCTCACTGCAGCAGCCAGAGATGAAATGCCACCACTCCAAAGTCTGCAAGGAGATCAATTTTCTGTTTCTCCACTCTCAGGTGAAAACAAAACTCAACTCCATCCATCCCAAAACAAAAATAAAAACACAAAGCAAAAGACACAGAAAAACAAACCCCTGAAACAGCTGCCCTCTCCATTAGTTATTTGATGCCCTGTGGAGTCTCCCCAAGTGCTGAAAAACAAATTCCATTTCTCCTTGAGCAGGGGGGGGAGATTACCACCTTGCTGAAATAAATCCTTCCTCCCTCTGCAGAGACAATGAGATTTAGAGCGAGTGGAGGCGACCCGCCGACATGCCGAGCCTTTAATTCTATTCAGAAGAGCAGACAAAGTGGCTACACTAATTCTGTCAGGTCCAACATACCTTCCAATGATTGAGGCTGACAGTGAGAGGTGGCGTGTGTGTGTTAGAGAGACCTCCCCATATGTTTCCAGTGTGGACAGGATACATGCAATTTGTGCAGCATGACTGTAACTTGCAGAATAACGGAAAGTGTAGAGTTTCAGCAGGGGCTGGTGAATCATTTGAATATCTTGGTGGGCGAATGTAATGATGAGCACTGATAATTCTGCTTTGAGCACAATCAAACACTCATTACACACAAACAATGTCGAGAAAATGGCTGCAACCCCTCTTCCTTTCCTGTTTAGACTGACTGACTGAGGCTCTAGTGGAGCTGCAGAACCAGTAATGCTATTTATCCAGGTCTCCAGTAAAAACACACAATGCAAATTCTTATCAATTATCCCATTATAAACCAAGAAGGATTTGTTAGCCATTAAAAAGAACTAATTTCAGCTACAGGGATACTGAGACAGGTAGCAGATGGTCTGTGATTGTTATGATGTGTCTGACCATGCCACCAGCTGTTTAAGATCACCAAAATGTTACCTTACTCACTACCATGCTTTGGGGAACATATGTTCTTTTTCTATTCAATAAACGAAGCCAAGAGGAAAAGAAGAATGCACAAAAACTAGGAATTATTTTCATTATCAGCTGCAGTTCACCGAGATTCACAATAACCCTCTCCAAAACTCTGTCTTGAAAGTTTGACTTTATGTCTTTGTGTTAATGCGTAGGATAAAATATTGTGATTAATGTGAGGACACGTTTACAACTGACTTCCATTATTTACAGTACATCATTACGGAGTTTTCCACTGGGTATCGAACTTCAATACTAACGGGAGATGTGCCAGAACAAAAACTGGCAAGAACAAAAAGTTGGCGCTGAAAACTTAATCATTATGTTTACTAATTGTTTGGTTGGATACTTCCTAATGTAAACCACAACCTCCATTTTTTATTTAGTATTTCATTCAGATGAAGATTTCAATTGAAGATTGTGGCTCCAAAGAAACGTCTGGTTGAGCACATGATTATATTTCTC
This sequence comes from Seriola aureovittata, assembly GCF_021018895.1. Lineage (NCBI taxonomy): Eukaryota > Metazoa > Chordata > Actinopteri > Carangiformes > Carangidae > Seriola > Seriola aureovittata. The sequence goes on along the minus strand of NC_079384.1, from coordinate 19,247,563 downwards.
CAAGTAAGCTTCCAAAAAAAGGATTGTTTTGTTATTATTCGGAGTCCAGATCTGTGGACCTTGGCAGATCAGGTCTCTGAGTCGGGACGCAGTTTATGAAGAAGTTAATCACAGAGGGAAATCAAGAAAAATACTTGGGCTTGGGATGCTTTTTGGAAGAAAAGCCCAGAAACAAAAAGCAAAAACCACATCAAACATCTTATTAACTGCTAGGTGCACATCTAGTATCACTAAAGTACTTTACTTTCTTTATACTGGCTGTCTGATTTCTGCACAGCAACATTAATATATAATGTTACCGGTAAGTGCATAATGTACACACAGTTAAATTAGTATCTGACTGACAAATACGATGCTGAGAATAAAGAAACAGTTCAACTTTCTTTCATCCAGCTCTGTCATTACACTGTGTGTGTGTGTGTGTGTGTGTGTGTGTGTGTGTGTGTGTGTGTGTGTGTGTGTGTGTGTGTGTGTATCTCTTTTTTGCTCATTTCTGAGTGTGCGTCTCTGTTCCTGTCATTACACATGCCTGGTGTGTATTTGCACACGTGCACACAGCGCACAGAGACGAGCCAACAGGCGGCTCCCACACGAACCGGTTGCTCCGTCTCCCTGGAAACCGTTGTCATATCAACTGCAAAGGAGAACAGTATGTGCGTGTGGAGTTGGTGTTTGTGTGTTTGCGTGTGCACACAGACAAATCTCCTCTCTGGAGACTGAAGCACCCAGCTGAAAACCACAAGTTGAGAACCAAGACACAACACTGAGAGGATGCTGAGCTTTATAACAAATTATTCCAAGGTTGAATTAGGGGAAGAAGTTCACTCTGAAACACACAATATGACCAAGTTCCTAACACTCAAAGACTGAATTGATTTTTTAATTGCAGCACAGAAATGTCTCGCCTTTCAAAGTCAACTCAAACAACTTTTCCTTGACCCACTTTGTGTACTAAGCAGCACAGAGGAGACATCACAACAACAAATCTGCAGTCCTAATTATATTTACATACTTCAGCTGACAGCTCGTCAAACTTCTTCTTCTACACTGAGAAACCATACAACATGATGCAACCCCCCTCCCACCCACCCCCACCCCATTAGAATATCTCATTGTAACCTGCCGTCCGCCATGTGGGCGAGGAAGAGGACGATGTGTTTATGAGATGATGATTTATTTGTCGGGCCCAGTCAGACTTCCTGCAGGGTAGCAACCATGCTTTGGTTAAAAACACCATGTCTTCACACTGCTTTTTATGTCCGCTCAAAGATGTAACAAAGGTCCCACAGGATAGCTTGAAGATGAGAAATTTCTTTTGTGCTTTTCTTTTACATAACTGCGAAAAATGCCCATGAAATATCTTGGAAATTGTAATTTCCTGCCACAGTTTGATGTGTTGGAACAGGACTTAATATCCGGAGAAACAACATATATATAGCAGTACCTTTGGGTTACAGCTATTAACTAACCGAATAACTTAATTTTCTTAACAAAGTTAAAACCTAATGTTTCTGAGGCAAGATCTCAAGGAAGAAAAAAAACACTGTTCGAATTAACCACTATTTCAAAACCCATTAAGAGACACTTACACCTGATAAAAGGGCAGGGAAAAGGGTAGGACGTGCTGATTCAGCATCGGGTGTGTAATGTCTGGACATTACATTTTGACAGATTTATTTCACTAATAAGGGGTCTGGCACAAATCATACGCTTCTGTTGAAAGAGGTTAAGGAAGAGCAATTAAGTGCATTTCTTTGACAATCCAATGATGTCCATACAAGACTTCCTCCAGCAATATATACATTTAAAAAAGGTTAACAAGGACAAAAAACTTTGAAAACTTTAGAGAGATGGGGAGTCAAAGGTTCAAATGCGGACACTGGAAAAAATATACAAAAACAGACCGTGAAATATAAAAGTAATAATATTATACATGATTATATTTTTAATTTTATTAAGAGGAACGAGTAACAGGTGAAACCAGCGTGATCAACTGGTTGAGCAAAAATTTACACAATTTGCAAAATGTCTACATTATGGTAAAATGAACGAGCAGCATCACACACTACAACGGCCACTCCCTCTTTTTGTAGTAACACTAATGACTCCGTCGTATTTTACGCGTGTTCATTCTTTTCTTTTGGACTGTGACTTGGTCAGAAATTATGTTTTTCAGGACATGTGCACCTCCAGAAACAAAACCATTATACAGTGTGAAACAGCAGATAAGACCCCCGCATTACTAAGTGTTTTGCGATTTATTTTCCTTAGTGTTAACGTGCTAAAGTTAGGGTCGGAATTTAAATAATTGCCATCTCCCACACAATGAAATCTCTCAGTCATTGTGTCTCTGATGGATCAGGATGACATGGAAAGGGCCAAGGAGTGTCTCCACCACTGAAGCATTTGGTTTCATTTAGACAGCCTGCTGTGTCTGAAAATACTCAAGAGGCTGACAGAAGATGCAATCACGAAGACAAATAAACATAATTACGCACAATAAGCAGAGCAGGCAAACTGCTGAGAGCACTTCAGGTGTTCCATTACCACAGAAGCTCTTGGAAGGAAATCACAAGAAAACTGTAAAATTCATAAAAGCTCGAGTCCTGAGTAGCATGATGAAGCCTTTTAGGCCTCGACTTTTATTCTCTATGTAACTTTCCTTTTTTCTGTCTGCAAACAGGTGCTATTCACACTAACACGAAAAAAAGCTAGCAATACTAGCAAAAGTTTGCCCATTACTCTGAATATTTTTCACCAGAACTTCAGTTTACCAAAAGAACCACAAGATAGCTCAAATACTGATAACAGTGAGCTAATCAATATTAAGAAACAGGCACTTTCAGTCCTGTCCTTGATACTGACACCTAATCTCAGAGTCAAATGTCTGCTGCTGCTGGTGTCAGATATGAGGAAATGTTTCAGCAGCAATCTAAAACTTTATTTTTTCATATCAGGTAAGTTCCTCAGAGCCACAGAGTGAGGGCCTCTGATAGAGCAGGAGAAATCAATCAAACAAAAAGAAAAACTGGAGTAGGAGTAATTTTCACACCCCTAGGAGCAGGGCAAAGTGGAGGGAGGCCTCTGGTAATTCTGTTTTTAGTAGCATGTGAAATTCAGCACTCCAACAGCTCTTTTGTCACCGTTGTTGCTAAATTCTATTAAATTAAATTCTGTTTTTCTGAAAGTTCTGAAATCCCAATCTGAAAAATTCACTGAGTGAAAAGAAGTGAACAGGGCTTGTTGAGCTGTCTAAAAAAAAATGTTAATTACAACCCTTCAGCTCAGAATGAAGTGCAATGTGTTGAACATCAGAGATCTGGATCTGCGGACAGATGTGTGCTTTCAATTCTACAGGTCTTTGTCGTGTAATCATAACATTTTGTTTTGTGAGCTTCTACAATTAGCTCAAATTGCACTTTCTTACCAGTCAAAGACAACATCAACAGTTTCCTTGCATTTAGCTGGAAGCTGGTTTTACTTCCCAACCCCGTGCAGGCCTCTGGAGATGGCAAACAGATGGAAGGCATTCATGTAGTGTATACAGTGTGTTGATGTCAGCGCCTACAGACGGAGGATGTGTGGGACAGAAACCCCAGCGGAGTTTGTCAGTGACATTAACAGAAATGTTACAGCACGCTGACTGTGTGCCTGCATGCGTGACTGAAACCCTGAGGAGTTTATCTGTGACTCGTTAGTCATGTTTTCACTGAGGTTGCCTGTGAAACAGAGGCAACGGTGCAAGAACATACATGGTGTGTCAGAGCAATGCATCTCTTCGTATGTGACAAGACTTACAATTTTTTTAGTTTTCCACACTGTATGCTTCATTCTTTTATAGAATTGATAGTTATAGATATTAAACCAGTAACTCAAGTTATACTTGAAGAATAGAACTGTAAGAATGGTGAAGGTCATAAACCCAGAAAAATAATGTTAGAGCTCCAGCTGCTGTTTGCCGTTTCTATAGCTACATACACCATTTGATTTCACGCCAACGGCCTCTCTGTATCCCTCCACTGTTTTCTGAAAGATCATATTTAACACTACTCCCTATATACCATATTTTGACTCTCAGGTCAGATTAATACAAATGTTTTCACTCAAACTCTATCAAATGACCTCAAACACATGTCAGGCATTCGTACAACGCCCCCGTTCTCTCTGACTTTACATACCAAGAGCTAGAATAATAGTAATTATATGGTACATTGCAGCAAAACCTGGCTGCAAGTGCACCAGTCTACTTCCTGCTTTATTTCACAGAGACAAGACTAGGAGTGAATATGTGCTGAGTGGGGTTGATTCATCCACCCACATCAGGTCCACTAAAGAGGTGCTACATGTGTTGAGGAGAGGAAATGTATGTGGTCAAAGTGCGTAAAGATCCATGTCTTTTAAACATGTATGGTACATCAGACATGTCAAAATGTGTGACTGAATTATCGTCCAAAGAACTTTCAAAGAAAAAAAATGCACTTACTTGAATGAAACTACACCAAGTGTTTCCTATACATACACATTTTGGCCACAAACTGCTGCAAAATTATCAACCCCACTGCAATGTGATGATTAGGGATGCCACGATCATTATTTGCCACCAGTGTTGGCCAATCCACAGCCAATACCAATCATTTTTGTCATGCATTGCAGATGCCGTACGTTATATCAGTCTCACACACTTTGTAATAGTTCCAAACAGCCATGTTGTTTTGTTTTGGTGGCCTGTCACGCTCCGGCGCATTGAACAAGAATGGGAGGCAGGACTACACTACACAGCACACAGTGTTCACAGTGTTCTCTCAGCCGCAGACACCATTGGGTATACCAGGACAAAACGGTTGGCGTTGTTTAGGCACGACTAAAACCAGATGTTGACGTCCAAGTATTTGCAGACCCAGAGAAGCCCCCCACCACATGATGATGACGGCATTGCAGGTAAAAATGAACACCACATTGATGGGAGTGGCTACAGATGTCACAACTATTAAGGAGAGTACAACGGAGCTGAAAACCACAGTGATGGTGATGCAGGTGAGATTAGCGGAAGCTGAAACACACATTAAGCGCCTAGAGGAGGCCTGGGAGCGGCTACTCACGGGCGAAGATAAGAGAGGCAAACTAACTGATGCTATGTGGGACCGCATTCAAGCTCTGGAAAAAAACTGAAAAGGGAACAACGTGAGGCTGGTAGGCTTGAACGAGACTTTCGGGACTAATGGACTAATGTGTGTTTATTAAGGGATAGATGTCAAATACCAAATGTATCAAAAAGGATATTTTCTGTTATCATGGTAGGATTGGTTACAGCCTCCAGAATTATCTTAAGATATTGGAAAGCTGCTGTATCACCAGACCTGAAGGACTGGATGAATGCCATGGTGGAGACGGCATCTTATGAGTCTATGCTTAATAGACTGAAGGGGAACATACACTATACTGCCAAAAGTATTCACTCACCCATCCAAATAATTGAAATCAGGTGTTCCAATCACTTCCATGGCCACAGGTGTATAAAATCAAGCACCAAGGCATGCAAACTGTTTCTACAAACATTTGTGAAAGAATGGGTCGCTCTCAGGAGCTCAGTGAATTCCAGCATGGTACTGTGGAAGGATGCCACCTGTGCAACAAGTCCAGCCATGAAATTTCCTCACTCCTAAATATTCCACAGTCAACTGTCAGTGGTATTATAACAAAGTGGAAGCGATTGGGAACGACAAGAACTCAGCCACGAAGTGGTAGGCCACGTAAAATGACGGAGCAGGGTCAGCGGATGCTGTGGCGCATAGTGCGCAGAGGTTGCCAACTTTCTGCAGAGTCAATCGCTACAGACCTCCAAACTTCATGTGGCCTTCAGATCAGCTGAAGAACAGTGCGTAGAGAGCTTCATGGAATGGGTTTCCATGGCCGAGCAGCTTCATCCAAGCCATACATCACCAAGTGCAATGCAAAGCGTCGGATGCAGGGGTGTAAAGCACGCCGCCACTGGACTCTAGAGCAGTGGAGACGCATTCTCTGGAGTGACGAATCGCGCTTCACCATCTGGCGATCTGATGGACGAGTCTGGGTTTAGCGGTTGCCAGGAGAACGGTACTTGTCTGACTGCATTGTGCCAAGTGTAAAGATTGGTGGAGGGGGGATTATGGTGTGGAGTTGTTTTTCAGGAGCTGGGCTTGGCCCCTTAGTTCCAGTGAAAGGAACTCTGAATGCTTCAGCATACCAAGAGATTTTGGACAATTCCATGCTCCCAACTTTGTGGGAACAGTTTGGGGATGGCCCTTTCCTGTTCCAACATGACTGTGCACCTGAGAGCCAGGCCTTCTCGTCCAACATCAGTGTGTGACCTCACAAATGCACTTCTGGAAGAATGGTCAAAAATTCCTATAAACACACTCCTAAACCTTGTGGAAAGCCTTCCCAGAAGTGTTAAAGCTGTTATAGCTGCAAGGGGTGGACCGACGTCATATTAAACCCTATGGATTAAGACTTAAGTTCATATGCGAGTCAAGGCAGGTGAGCCAATACTTTTGGCAATATAGTGTAGATGATGGGACAGTCCCTTGGGAGCTCTTTTGGACCTTTACAAGGACTAACTAAAACTTGGCTTAGGGCACCAGTATGTCTCTTCTTTATGCACCATGTTTCACGATATCTATGCCAGAACCAGCAGCTGCACCACCAACCCAGTATTAATGTCATTTAAATTCAATAAAAATAAAAAAAAACAAAAAATGATGATGATGCCATTTTTGTTGGGTCTTGTACCAAACAACCTCTTTATTTCTGAAGAATATGATGTAAAACAAAATGGTCAGCACAAATGATGCGTCTCTCTCATTGAGAAACCGAGCTAAATGACGTGTTCTGTCAGTCTGTCGATCTCCGCTCTTAAATCAGCGCAGCTCCTACACACAACAAGCAGCTTCATTACAATCAGCTGATCGGAGTGTGTGTGTGTGTGTGTTGCACTCACGTGGTTATATACGTGAAATAGTGGCAGAGCAAATTAAATTCAATATTAACTTAATATTACAAATAATAATAAGTTAATGGGGAAATAAGACAAATATCGTCTTGACATTTGCAAAGGCATGAGCTATCGGCAGTATCAATCACCGATATCGTCCACCGGCACAACCCTAGCTGGGGTGTCTACTAAGCACCACAACCCTTGAGGTGCCAACAACTGCAGCTCCTGCGGCTTTTTTTAAGCTTCTGCGATTTGGATATTGCACTTGGCCATACTGCATTTTCAATAATGTTTTGATTAATTGTGCAGCCCTAATAATAACAACCCTGAGTTACAGCCTGACAATATGTGAAAAACTGACTAAAACAACTTATCTTTTGATCCAAAACAAACTCATGATTTGCATTAGTAGTACTATTACAAAAAAACAAATCTTTGTCAGAGACATGATACAAAAGTCTGTTTTTTGTTATGTAGGGTAAACACCTCATTCCTGAGTAGCATTCAGCAATGGGCTGGATATGACTAGATATCACTATAGGTAATGAAAAAAATCTGTTTGGTTGAGATGACGCTTTCAGCAATATTAGTCCATCCCAGCCCTGAAACGCTGCTGAGATGGGCAGTGGTTCACATGAGGTTGTTTCATGTTTCATATTAATTTTTAGTAATATTTATGTGTGCTTTAGCCACCTAAGTGTTTTCATCTTGCAAGTCATCCTCAGATAGAGAGTGTGGGAAAGAGAGAGTATGAAAAAAGAAGAGAAAAAGAGAGTGGGTGAGAGACCTTAGTGTGTAACTGGCTGCAGGAGGCAGGAGGTTCGCTGGCTGGTTTTCTCTTTGCTTTGCTAATGAGCAGCTCATTTAAATGAATCAAAGAATTCCTGGAGCGAGAGAGACAAGAGAGAAATCCGGTGGGAGAGAAATCGAGAAAAAGGGACAGAGGCAATAAAAAAAAACCGATGAGAAAGATCCATGAAAATAAAAAAAGAGGAATAAGAGGACTAAGAATACAGAGTCACATGGTGAAAGAAAGAAAGAAAGAGAAGAAGACCACACTCAGTCATTTAAATCTATTAACGCCATTTCTGTGTGAAAAAAACTCAATTTCACAGCAATGTTCTTAATCTCCCCTTCCTCCTCCTCTATTCAGACAGCACTCAACATAACTGAGCATCACAGCCAACATCTGGTCAGGAGTGAGAAAAACTAATTCAGCCGGTTTAATGTCTGTTCAGTCCGTTCCTGCTCTCTGTGATCACTGTTATCGACAGGCTTTTTATTTTCACAGAGGACATTTTGCTAACTGCATACCACTTAGATTTGCCAGTTTCAAGGCATTTGCATTGTGCATGCTAGCCCACTGGTATAGATTATTAGGCGCCATTGTTGATGTAATTAGTTACGCCTGTGCTTCTCCCACTATGGCAAGTCAAAATTTCTTCTGCAACAAAGTTGCAGAGTTGTCAAATTCATCTACAATGTCGGCTGTTTCTGAGAAGCTTTGTTTTTGGTGTGGAATAAATAATTAGCCTTGAGTGGACCGACGGCTAAAATGTGTGTCTTCAGAATTAGCTGAACACTGTGTGGACACGGTAAAAGAGAGAGGGAGACAGTGGGTGAGACAATGGAAAAGACAGACAGAATAAAAAATGATTCAGCTGCAGTCACAGCCTCTGAGTTAAAAGGCTTTGATAGCTGTGAGCACAGTCGCTGGCTTTTTACCCAGCCCACCCATGTCTCCGTCTCTGCTCATGTGGGTGCTGTGTAGGTGTCATGTGGCTGAGCGGCTGACTTTACAGGGCATTATGGGCCAGGCAGACGATGTGTAATACACTATGGCGGCACTTTCACCTTTGTTATCTGTAGCCGTTATTAGACTGTATGGAAAGGGCACTATGGGTCACAGGCTGCAGGAAACATGGACGTCATTTGGGTGATGAAGACAGACAGATTCTGGGTTTACCATCCGACATAATCTGACACATGATATTAACAAGTCATTAACCTTATACACAGCCTTTGATTAAATTATATTGATATAAATATTCTACCAATGAAGTGAGAGCATCCCTTCTGTTGCCTTGCTTAATTAAGTTGATATTTGATTTATTCAGCTCACTGATTCTTTCTGAGGTTGTTTTCTTGTGTTTAAATGAGAACCAGCAAAACTGCCTATGGTTTTGGTAATGATACTGAAACTCAAATTATCGCCAATAGTCAAGAAGTCTGCAAAACTACCATAATTGTATCTAATGGGGTTTTTTTTGTTTGTTTTTTTCACTGATGTAATTTTAAAAAAGGTCAAAAATAAAAGAAAAAAAAAAGAAAAGTGTCTAACACAGTTTCCCAGGACCCAAGTTGCATTTTCAAATTGCTTGCTTTATCTGAATAAGGGTCTGGAAGCAGTGACAGTTTGGCTTTTTTTTTTCCCAACTGAAACAATTGTTATACAATACAATACAATACAGTCGGCTGTTTATTTTGTGTCCTTCAAATAATTACTCAACTACCTGTTTCAACTCTAAACCAGCCCTACTAATCAGTTGCACAAAGCTTTTAACACATTGGCTACCTCAAGTAGTATAAAAATCTGTCAGTCATCCTGGGCGAATTAAGACTTCTTATGCTCAAAAATAGAGAACACGGCCAATCAAGCCACTTGTCTGCAGGTGTCACGAGTTGTTGCGGTGCACAAACAGATCTCAGACCAGAGACACCATGTGTCTGATCTGTTTTTTCTTTTCTGTATGCCTGTGTTTATTGTTGTGTGCGTTACCATGGCGTGGTGATTGTTATTGCTCGGCTCTCTTGGCTCATTTCCCACAGTCATTGTGTTTTGTGTATAAGTAATGGTATATATTGTTATGTTGTGTCACTTCTGTATAAAGGCCTCTTAGAATAAATCACTTTGAAATTGTATTGCATTGCGAGGCAGCAAAATTCCTGCTCTTCCAATTCTTCTAGCAACAATGATTCATGAAAGTTGACTTCTACTGTTTGCCTCGACTGCCTCTGAGAGGTTAATAAATCAGGAGAGACATGGAGAGACGAGGACCGCACCCTCCGAGCCTTGCCGAGGTGATGACTCCATCTAGCTGATAATTGCACAGTTTAACCGGCGGGGCATGTTCTGGATAATTGGAAGCGCTTGCTGCTAAACGGCGGCGGCTAAGCAGCGAGGTAATTCTTGCAATGTATTCTTCAAGATGTAATCATTTTCATCTCATTTTCTTAGGTGAGAACACCCTGTTGTTGTTCTCACCAAGGATTGTGTAAACACAGATGAATATGCCTTGGGCGAAAAGTGGGATGATATGGTGGTTTATCTTCTCCAGATCTGAGTCCTGCTGGGATTATCTCATCTGCTGGATCCAGCTTTGATTCTACTGAGTCATTAAAACCTGAAATTTCAGGAGTCACGCTTATTTATCCAAGAACATTCAATGAGGACACATGGTGTTCTCGCAGCACACATCAGAAAAGTAAATTCAGGTCAGCCAGGCTTGAGAGTTTAAACAGTGCGCACAAAATTTCTGTTACTAAAATTCATGTATCTTCTTTATTGTGTTTCACCAAACAAATAAAAAAGGTTAAGAGATAGTTTATCCTCTCTTTGCAAAGAAACGCTGTTGACGCCACATAAACTAAGTTGTTTAAGAACAAGCATTGGGGGTTTTGGGACCTTGCATTAGGGTAGAACTGGACTTTTTCACATCCCTCAGCTTTCTGCAGTCTGGGATTCAAAGCTCCCATCTTCTACCTGCCACCCTCAGTAATAAAAAATCCTCCCCATCAGTTTGCACTGTTTGGTGTATTGCGACAGAATTGTGATGATCGTTGAACCTACTTTCCTTCAGGCTGTCTCATTTACCTCAGTTACTGACTTCATAGACACATAGATTCATTCTGAGAATTCCCAGAGGAGTCTGGACTTGTTGTGGTAAGTGTGTGTAGGTGGAGAGAGCAGCAACATCACCATAATAACACTAAAAAAATTATACGAGTCAAAACAACAAGATATCTTATACATAAAACCCCAACCTGTCTTCCAGCTACATTTGATTCTGGTCTGCCTCCTGTTATACAATTATATACAGTTATAACAGTCAATTATTGTTTTGATCCCTAGCTGCTGCCTCTTAAGATTTGCTGCTTTCTTTACATTATCACATTATCTTGGGTTTAAAGTAAAATTGATGATGGGCTTCTTTTTTCTTTTTTTTTTTTTCTTATTCAAAAATTTTATAAACCAAATGATTCACCAACTACTCAAGAATATAATCTGAGGATTAAATGAATCAGAATCGTCCCCTAAACGTCACCACAATTTTTTTTTAATGTTTTGTTTTCAGAAATGTGTACAATGAAAGATATAACCAGCTCATTCATAAATAAAGAAAGAAAACCGTTTTCTTGGCCTAGTGAAGTCTAACTGAGATCAGGTCTTGGCTTTTTATGTTTTAGAAGATTACTAGAGGTCTACTCAAGGTCTTCCACTGTTGTGACTTTACAATCCTTTGCATATTTCCATATTGTTTTGCTGTGCTCTGGCAGCTCTGATTTGGACTGACTTTTTTTGTTTGATGACAAGTCTGCTGAGCGCTTATCAGTTTTCCACATGGGTTACCTACATTTGCTATTTCAAGCTCAAAGAGACAGGAAATGACCTCACACCTCATCTATCAGTCAATCCACCAGGAACATTTTTATCTCTACCTGCCAGAGAGGCTGCAAGCCACAAAAAGTACAAAATTAGAACAGATCTGTTTTTTCTTCTAATTTGAGCCATGTGTTCTAGAAAAAACAAACAAACCATCAAACACTCTCCTCCTTATCTACAATCTCTTACAAGATGGAAGGTGAAGTGAAAGTGAAAGTTGAAGCTGAATCGATTTGCCAAGTCCCCCATTGCCGCCATCAACTCAACTCCCTTCAGCAGTTTTAAATCCAGATGCTTGAGGAATTGCAACAAACAACTCTGTAAAATCTCATCTGTCATGTTGGTGCCAGAGCGGATCTGTCAGAGGCATTGTGGGCCTCTGATCCGTTTCTCCCGTGCAGCCGCTCGCTCCTGCTGGGAGGCAGCAGAGCATGTCATCAGCGTGAATAAAGACGGTCTGCTATCCTAATGGAGTAACAAGGTGTTTCTGTTTGAATCAAAAATAATCCTGCTGGCGGACAGAGAATTCACCACCAGCCTGAAAAATATGACTGTGTCTGGTAAGCCAATGCAACATGGCTTTAAAAGCATGTATTCTATCCTACCAAGTAGTTCACTGCATTTGTCCCAAGTCTAAATCAATATATAACTTCGGCAGGTAATCACCTATTACTGGTAGATTGTGATTTATTGATACCAATACCAATATCGATTCTGCTTATGGGTCCAACTTTTTATCAATTCCCTTTACGATTCCTAACCAAATTTCTGTGTGGAAACAAAGAAGGCATTGGATGTAGTGTGCAGGATCTGCTTGTAAAATATTTGCTTGTTTACTACTTTAAGCATCTGCAATTTGTGTTTTCCACTGAAATCTATAAACAAGCTAATATTAAAAACTGAAGCCTGTTTTCATCCATTTTTTGCCAAAGTTAATTAAGGTTTAAATGTCAGTTTAACCTTTAACTGCCCACTGTTGAGGCGCTCACAATAGGTAGAACCTCTAATACTATGAAACGTTACATCAATAGGTGGGTTTTCATCTAAAATATAGCAGAAATTCAACAAAACTTTGAGAAAAACTAGCAAAAGAAAATGCTAATTAATGTGCATTTCCAGGAGTTGGTTCATTGACATAAAGAGCTGGTGGCGCCATTTTTCCAGTCGGGTGCTGTTAAACCATTGCAGACTAAGAGGGTGAATTAAGATGACATAATTTAAAGACTATTTGGATACAACATCTCCACCTCAGCCAAGCGTGTACAACCAAACGCTTGAAAAGCTGGTGACTCCCTTCATTCAAAGTAGTCTGCTAGTCCAAAAGTATAATAAATGTTTGAAAACTTTATGTCCAAAATTCATCACAAGAGTTTAACAATCAAAGACATATTCCATTTGTCTCAATTTAACCAAACCACCCCCAAAAGGATGGTGGGTGGTATGAGTCAACTTTAGTCAAACTTTATTTAAATATTAGTGTACTTAACCATAAGCCCTTTATAGAGAATTTTGGCCTGACTGTATTGTTACCCGCCTATTAATCTATGAAGAGGGTTCATGATTATCAGTAGCTCATATAGCTGATACATGGACAGCCTACGCAGCTCATTATCTTCTTAACAGCTTCACATCTACAGTTCCTTACTGCCAGCTCTGCCAATCCCACCAACAAAAGCCTGCACAGTTTTTAACGCCACCACACTTAATCTAGAGGCCATTCTTTGCTCTGGTGTCTCATGCCTTTCATCGCCTACAGACATGATTTGCCAGCTGGGTGACTGCCGTTTCAAATAAGGTAATTGTGGTTTTGATCCCGGGTTGTTAACATTTTGAGCTGCCACTGGCTATCGCAGTAATAAACCTAATTGTCCCCACTGTGGAAATTTGGCAAAATCAAACCCTTTTAATTATATCAAGTGTTTAGTTACTGTGTGTATTTGTGTGCGTGTGTGTGTGTGTGTGTGTGTGTGTGTGTGTGTGTGTGTGTGTGTGTGTGTGTGTGTGTGTGTGTGTGTGTGTGTGTGTGTGTGTGTGTGTGTGTGTGCGTGCGTGAAGTGAGGACAATCTGCTGCCTTCCAGACAGCCAGGCCAGATACATCGACTCAAGAAGGATTAAAAAAAATCCAGAGTGCATGAGTCCTTGTCTGGCAGTGTCTCTCTTTCCGCTCCTCTGGACGAAATCCTGGACCCTTCCTATCTGAATCTTTTTGGACACTGGTTTCTTTAAAAGACAAAGAGCTACATTTATGCCCCCAATCAGAAATGACAAGCAGATGGCCCACTGCTGATCTATCGTACCACTGAAGCTTTAACTGCTGTCAGCTTATCTCCAGTTAGCTGTGATGAAGAGGAAATATGGGCCCATTGCAGATCCTGCAATCTTAACAGCGGCTTGATGTAAATTCTCCACGTATGACTGACTTTGGCACTTTAGGACAAGCCGTTATGGCTGTTGATATTGACAGAACAGGATTTATGGAGCAATAGGTATTGAACCAAACTGTAGTCAAGGACTGGGGGGTGAGAAGAAGGAGCACTGTAAAGATCTAAGGAACAGGACTACTACATCTACAGCCACAGCATCTGCACAATAACATATACACAATTAAGCTATCTGAAAAATAAGTGCATTCACAAGGAACTACATTAAAAGATGCCATGTGCAGCACTGCAAACTCAAGAAATTGGTGTTCAGGGAGTGCGAAACCTCTTGAAATTGGAGACACAAAACCAAGGAATCATTCAAAATCCCAATAAATATCAGTTCACAAAAAGGTAGGTTTATAAGACATGAAATTAAATCTATTTTCTTATACTTTGCACCTATAATGAAGGTTATTAATGAAAGAGCTGAAAGCTTGCTTTTTATTTAATTTTTCAACAGCTGATTGACTTGTTATAAGGTCAGCTCTGTCAAATTCTCTCAGTACAACATCAGCTACCTTTACATATGCATTGAAAGAATAAGTGCTTTTTGGTTTTGAATGAGAAGTGATCTATTTTCATGCTGTAGTCTAACATCACTTAAAAAATTTTCCTTCAGCCACAACATTTTATTTCCATGTTGCTACCTGCTGTTTAATTATATTACATTTTTATTGAGAGAAATTTATATTTCACAAATTAAAAAGGAAAAAAAATAGAGAATAAATGAAACTGACTCTCTTAAAACTTAGAAAATGTCCCAGTGCTCATTATCTTTTTAAGTCACATAGGTCTGTCCATGCAGTTTTGCTCAAGTGCTCGGTGACAGCAGAAAGTGACAATGACTTTCATTTGCATGCTAATGAAACAGGTGGTGTAGGAAGCTCAGTAATGAAGTGACTAACTGCAGGCTGTGCATTGGCCAACAATGACTGTGGCTAGTTTCATTCATGGCACAAGGGGGCACAAAGAGAAAAACTCTTTGGACATTGCTCATTCAGAAGAGCAGAGGTATAATACAGTTGAAAAATGGTGTGAAAAAGATTATGTGTTTGCATCCTCCATTTTAGACTATTTGGGTTCCCTCAGTTTGAAATTTCTCAAGAGCAAAAATGTGTTCACCAAATCTAAAGCAGATTTCAATGTGAAAGTTTCCTGGGGGAAAATTTTTGACATTCAACTGTAGAGAATATTTATGGCTTAATTAAAAACAAAAGGCTGAAAATGTTTTCACCAACAAAAATATTTGGAAAAGAGAAGCATTAGGTTGAAAATATTTCAGGCTCTTAATATTGTTAATTAACACGCATCACCCCATAGCAACTACTAGTAGAATTTGAGGTAATCGTTGAGTAGCTGTATTAGCAACCACGTGAAAGATAGAGGCATGTAAAGAAGGACTGGTATGAAAGTATGTGGAGTGAAGGAAGCAGACAGGTTTGATTGAGCAGAAGAAGAAAGTGGGGTAGATGGAAAGATGCTCGGTAGAAATGGAGACATAAACTGACAGGATCAGAGCAGCTTGAGGAAGAGCAAATGAACGAGAGATCTTTTCTTTTCCTCTCCTCCTGTAGAAAGTCGAACTAAGACTCCCACAAATCTGTAACACAGCCTCCCCTCCCACTTGGCGATTCCCTGCATATTACAGTTTTTGCCCATTGCTTGAACACTATAGACCCATGCTTAGACTAAAGTAACACAACTTGAAGCTTTTGTTACCATACCTCAAACACATGTACCCATACCTTAAACAAAAGTGCTGCTTTGCACTCTAGTTGCAATTCTACAACACACTTACTCCTTTATGCAACACACTTGGTCCCGCATACTACACTCTATTTCATACATAAGACACTTCGTTCAAAAATGAAATCTCAGGGTGCCATTTGGAAAACACATGTATCCAAAATACAAAACACATCGGGTAATTGCAACCACTCAAATACACACCTGAAGGCACTTACTTGCAAAACTGAACACCAATCAGCCAGCTACAAAAAGCCCTCAGTTTAGCCATTTCAAGAACTTTGCAAGCATGGATGGAGGGAGAGCGAGAGACAGAGGTAGAGCAAGAGGAAGAGGATGAGGAAGAGGAGGACAAGGTCAAGGTCGAAGAGGCCATGCACGGACCCCTATCTCTGATGATATAAGAGCAACTTTGGTGGACCATGTCATCAACCATGGCCTGACTATGAGGGAAGCTGGGCAGCCACCCACATCTAAGCCGCTTCACAGTGGCATCTGTAATAAGAACATTCCGACTGGAAAACAGGTATGTCTTCACCTCTCTACCGTCTACTCTACTCAGATGGTATTTAAGGTATATCACATTACCACATCACGTGTACAGGGTATTGCAGGGTGCTAATCCTCCTTTTGCAGCCAAAGTGGTAGTTTTTGTGAAACATACCATGATTACTTATATTGAGATGTTTCAGTACAGTGGATGATACAGTATATACAGTAAAGTACAGTATATATAGTACTGTAAGAAAAAGAAGCAAACCAATGACAATTTGTGGTTGTATTTCTCTAGAATGACTAGAAGACCTTCTGGGGGAGGACGCCAACGCCTGTTCACACAACAGCAGGAACTTGCCGTTGTGGACCTAGTAAGGGCAGACAATGCCATCCGTCTCCACCAGCTACGACGGAAAATACTTGCAGACAGGCAAGTGTTCAACAACATAAACCATGTGAGCATCACCACCATCAGACGCATCTTGGGAAAACACAACATCAACATGAAGCAGCTCTACAGGGTCCAATTTGAGACGAACAGTGTCAAGGTCAAAGGACTTCGACGTGAATATGTACGGGTAAGTGTAACTGTCTTTTACATTTACAATACAGTATTGGTGAAATCCAGTAGCAGCTGAATATGTACCATATCAGTACCACATGGATCCATTCGGAGAGCTACACAGGTACCTGTGTGATGGGGTAGGGGTTCTGTATGTGTAGCACTGTAGTAATATGTTTTTTTTTTTTTTGTTACAGAGAATCTTGGCCATGGATAGAGCTGCACAGCCTCATGAATTCATTTTCATTGATGAAGCTGGATTCGACCTGAGCAAAACAAGACGAGGGGGTCGTAATGTAAATGGCCAAAGGGCAATTGTGCACGTCCCGGGGCAGCGTGGGGGAAATATCACATTGTGTGCCGCCATAAGCCTTCGAGGGCTACTGCATCATCATGCAAAACTAGGTCCACACAATACCCAACATATACTCACATTTCTAGATCCTCTCCATAATATAGTTGTACAGAACAGACCAGATCAGCCCAGGTTTGTGGTGGTATGGGATAATGTCAGTTTCCATCGGGCTGCTCTGGTCCAGGCCTGGTTCACCAACCACAATCAATTTGAAGTGGTATACTTGCCCCCTTACTCACGATTTTTAAACCCTATAGAGGAATTCTTTTCGGCTTGGAGATGGCGTGTATATGACCGCCAACCACATGCCCGCATGCCTCTTCTGCAGGCAATGGAACAGGCCGGCGGCGACATTCAGGTGACAGCAATCCATAGATGGTTTCGACATGCAAGGGGATATTTTCCCCGGTGCCTAGCAGGAGAAGACATTGCTTGCGGACCCCAACAGACGGTGGGATCCATGAGCCCACGTATGCACAATTGCAATGATTTTCTGTGTTTACAGTATAGTGTTTTTTCTTTTTTTTTTTTTTTTTTTTTGCTTTATCTGAATTCATGTTACTGCAATGTACAGTGCTGCAATGTACAATATTGAGTAGGCCTATTGGCTTTTTTGGTTGTTTGAAAATGTGCCTTCTGAATAAACAGTGAAAATCAAAGACTGCAGTGTTTTATATAAAGTAGACTAGTGTGTTCCCCCTGATCTGAAAGTGTATGCATATGATGCAAGTGTGTGTCATTTTGTCATCAGAGTTACATTTTGACAAAGGATTGTTAGGTTTTGATAGCAGAGTTTAGGTTTTGATAGTAGAGTTTCAATTTGATACAGATGTGAATGGTATATTTCCCAGTTTTGTGTCATGTTTACTTGTGTGTAGAGTTTTGGCACAATGAGCGAAGTTTTGCAAAATGTGTTCAAGCAACAGGCAAAAACTGTAATAACAAGTTAAAGCCTCCATCACAGAAAAACAGATGGCTCTTTGCGTCGAAGATAATTTAGCTGATATTATATTGTGCCATTGATAAACTACCAAAAAAAAAAAAGCAGTTAATGGCGAGTAATTGTTCAGTGAAAGAAGAGCAAAGAATACTAATGAAGCAATTTTCAGTGTTTCTCCAGAAGACCTCGGCTGCTCTCTCAGTGTTTTTGTAGACAGAATTAACTGCTGAAAAGGCTCAGTTCACTTTAAAGACTTCATTCCATAAATGAGATCTCAGTCATCGTAAACGTGTCATCTTCTCTTGCAAAATGATTGCTTAAATCAAAGTGGAGCCCATTACAGGTTACTAGAGGATTTATGGACCGTTTTAAGACCTTTGCTTACAAAACCGCTATGGTTTCAATGAGCGCACCATCTATGTTTATGAAATATTGACTTATGAATTTAAAGTGGACGCCCACTAAGAACATGTCACGTCAATGCCTTTTGAAATTATGCCAAAATGTCCATTGAGAGCAAACAAGCTGCTGTCCTATGAATGACTCTCTGCACATTATCACAGAGAGAATTAACCAGGGTTTAAAAGGGCTTTTCATGTAATTGAACCACTTTGGATAACGTTACCAAAAAGGTATTAACAAAATCAAAAGGGAACTTAAGGTAATATCATCATCTAAGATTGGGTTATCTTTCCAAGGAGGCTTTTTAAAGATCTGACATGATCACCTTTTGTTTTTAAATGCCAGGCCCTGTTATCCTACACAGCAGAACTTAAAAATCCTGTTTCACCAAACCAGACGACTGAGTAGTAGGACCTGATCTGCCAACACATCTGGCTTTTTGGCTGCATCGAATACAACTGGGAGAAGACCACATATCACTGAATTATTATTCTGTACTCATGTGTTCTGCACAAATTATTACGGGCTGGTGAAATATTGTCAGCTGGCAAGATGGAAACAGCAGCTGCAAAACAGTTACGCTGCCTGATAATAGGGTTGGGTGATATGACGATATCCTGTAAAACTGTCAGATTTTGTCATGCCATTTTTTATTTTTTTTCACCTCAGTCAACATCCATTTAACATCTCATCTTGTATTAGGCCAGTTTGAGCAATGGTGCAAATCAATAAGCATGACTAATTATGGGTTTGTTAGATTTTTAAATCACGTTTGCATCAATGTGATGAAGTAAACTGACAGCACCAATCCAATTTTTTAATGTACCAATCCAATACCAGTGCTTTTTTTTTTGCTCCCAGTTTCCAAATGTGTGTACGTCATTCTGTGGAACTCACTAGAATCACTTTTATTTTAGGTAACATGAAGCCAGGGATTGCTATGATGCTACAAACTGAGTCATCTGCCCACTAAATAATGGCAACCGATAGCAGAAAAACTAAACGACAAAATGGATCAGTCATGTCACTAAAAAAAGATCTCTGTTGGATCTATGCATTCTTACTTTTGACATTTTCCCCTCCCCAAACGTGACACTGTCTTAACTCTAGTATCCTTAACATTTATAGACAGCATAGAAAAGACAGAGTGATAAGGGAAGTACAGATACAAAGACTAGGCTTTAGACAGAATTTAAAACCGTGGAAAATAAGTACAAGTGGCACCTACAGCAGCTGACGTGCTCAGACACAGTCAGCAAAACTCAGATCACCAACCGAAACCACTAACACAGTGAAGTGGAACTGTGTGTGTGGGTGTGTGTGTGTGTGTATGTGTGTGTGTGTGTGTCATGCGTGGGGAGCAGTGAAGCAGGAGCTGGAGCTCAGCCCGGGGCTTCGTCTCTGTGTCCTTGTGGATATCTTTCATCCTTCCTTATCTTGCTCTCCCTCCTTTCCATCCTTCATATCCCGCCGACGCGCCTTTCCCCCTCAATACAGGATGGGAAGATGAGCAAATGCGTCTCCTTCTGAATATATTCCCAGTGTTTAACGTGTTCATTTTACTCATCCACACTGGAAGCCATCATTCTTACCCATTTTAATCAACTTTCAACACAGATTTATCTGGAGAAATTTAGTGTGCCGGTGGTTTCCAACCTGGGTGTTGAGATGAATAGGTCATGAGGGGATTACTAGGGTAGGACATTATAGGATATTAAAATACTGCTACACAAAAGGATTTATTATAAGCAGATGTGGCTTTATATTACAAAAAAGGGAACTGGTATCCACTGCTCAAATGACTTTTTCTTTTTTCTTTTTTTTTTACAGTGCTGTACAATTAAAGCAAATCAGCAAATTTACCCTAGGTAATTTTAAAAAGCACTGACACTAGTATCGGCCTTCAAATCCCCACATCTTTGGATCACTGACATCTAACAAAAGCAGGAGATCAGAGAGAGTGAAGTGATTACTGTCTGCCGTCTGGAGGAGAAAACAGCAAGCATCAGAGCTGTTAGTCCGGACGATCAAAGATCAGAGACTCATTCGACAGTTTAGACTAACAGCATTACGGCGAGAACAAAGTCTACAAAGTTTCTGTATTTTTTTTTTTTTTAGATCCTTATTTATCAGGTACAAGATGCAATCGACACAGAAAGTTACAGCAGCTGCTAAAGCATCTGACCTGAAATTACAATGTACACATCGGCCTTCAGGCGCTGGCATATTTAGAGATGATTCTATTGCTCAGCTTTCAGATGGGATATACAGCAGAAAATATGTTTCAGGTGTTAAACACTAGAACGGGGTGATATGACGAAAAAATAAAGAAATAAATGAATCTTGATGTGTTTCAAGCTGGAGGACAATTTTAGATGAGTATTATGTATGCATAATTTAGAAATATAGGCTACAGTTTACTGCTCAGATGCTTCAACTAAGTAGAGCACAGACTAATTCAAACGCAATCCACATAGCACACACACACACACAGCCACTTGGATGGCAAGCCGGAAGGTGAGTCCTCAGAGTAAGGCAGCGCCATTTACAAAGTCGCCAAACAGCCCCATCTTTGTTAATTCTACCATCTACGGTGAAGATGCTTCAGTGTCATGATTATCCTCTGTTTTTATTTATGTGCTTAGTTTATTGATTGGTCAACATAGTTGCTGTAGCTGGTAGTGAATTTTAAAAGCGCCCTCTGTTGAACCACGAGGCAAACTACTTCAAACGCTCTGATGCAGAAAGAGAGTGTAGTTTTTGAATTACACATCACTGTCATTCCAACACCATGGGCATTAACATGCTCCTATGGTAGCCTCCGCTCTTGTGGCTTCAGGCTTTCCTCCAGATTTTGGAACAGAGCTGCAGGGATTTGCTCTCTTTCAGCCACAAGAGCATCAGTGAGGTCCAACATTGATGTTGGGTGAAAAGTCATCAAGTGGTTCCAAACCAAAGTGGGAAAAAACATTTCTTCATGGAGCTGGCAAGTTGATGGAGGCAAAGTAATGCCCAAACTGTCATTGCATGATGTAGCGTTCAGATTTCCATTCATTGTAACTGAGGAACGTTGCCAAAACTATGACAAACAGACTTGTACCAAAACTACACAAACTCTTTGTCTAGAGAGCAATTTCTCTCTCTTGTGAATGCAATTTGTATTCACTATGAGACAACCAAAGCCAGGTGCTGCTTTCACTAAAAAAAATTATCTTTTTCATGTTCAGTTTCCATGATTTGGAACACAAAAACAAATACTCTAATAAATAACATTAATTTGACTTACCACTAAACAGAAATGCCTATAAAATTAAGTAAAAGATGCACATGTAGAGCCAAAAACGTCCAGAAATCTTTACAAATTCCAAGTGAAATTTTTTTTTTTTTTTTTAAGTATTCACATTCACACCTGACACACACACATCTGATCATGATCAGTCTTTCCTGTGTGTGTAAACCTGCTGCTATAGGACAGACAAGGCCAGTTTGTCTACTGGGAACTAGCAGCAGGAGCTGTCGCTCAAATAAATACAGACAGGCAGGCAAGACACACACACACACACACACACACACACACACACACACACACACACACACACACACACACACACACACACACACACACACACACACACACACACACACACACACACACACACACACACACACACACACACACACACACACACACACACACACACACACACACACACACAGATCATATCAAGTTGTTCAGCGTTTCGCAGGCATTATAACTTAACTGTCATCCTGTCAGGCAGACACTGGGATAAGAGCTAAGAATGTAAGCAAATGTTATCATCTCCGCCTATGCCAGTGTGTGTGGTCCCTTTTTTTTATTGTCTGCCTAAGTATATGTTTCTCTGTATGTCTGTATTAAAAGGGCTTCTGGTTCTGACCTAAACTAAACAAGATCTGCCTGGTCCAGGTGTGTTTTGCATCAGAGGACGTGAAAACAGTCTGAAGACCATGGGACTTTGCATACATTTCAACATATTGTAATAAAAAACATTATTTCAACCGCCTCGCCATAATATCACTAATGACCAAGATGCTGAAAACAAGACAGAGAATAAAATACCTGAATAAACTTTAGGGACTCACAGAGGAAATGGGCCCTGCTACATGACATCAAACAAAATAACCATTAAAATTATAAATACACAGAGCACAAAAGAGTAAAGGAAGTAAATGAAAAGAAAGGAAAGACATAAGAGTCAAAAAACAATGAAAGCAATTAAGAAAGAAAAAGCAAATTAGGTTTTGAAAGAAAACACAATAACATGCACAGACTTCTGATTTAAGAAAGAAAAGGGAGGAAATTAATGAGATACTGTGGAGGCAAAAGTGCAAGAAAAAATGACAAGGACAGAAAGACAGAAATGAAAAGGTGAAGAGAGGAATTAAGTGAAAATGAAGTACATCAAATTCCACCACTGACTTCCCCGACCGAGTCATTTCTCCTCTAATTATACAGTAATTGAGCGGTGCCGGACAGGATCATAATAAGACAATTAGCCTAATTTGTTTGAATTGAAAAGCCAATTAAAGAATTAGTCAGCAGTGTTGAAAAGTTCATCACATTATATCCGTATTACAAACCGATGGGTCAGGGAAATGGAGGCAGTTGAACCCAACTGTACCATCAGCAAAGGAAAACAAACAGGGGATAACGGGATGTCTTTATTGAATATTCAGCTGATACGTGTTAAAAGGATTAGAGCTGGTAGAGAAACAGCTCTCTGTCTTAGCCTCTTTGTTGAAAACTCGGGCATGTAATCCAAGCGGATTGGTTTGACAGATGGTTTCAGTGAGATTTTCCTTTGGAGGCTTCGACAGAGGGTTTGTCGATGGCATTAAAGTGTTGCATATTTGCCTGTGTGGATGAAGAGCTACTCCTATCTGAATAAACAGCCTCCATTATGACAAAGGAATCTGTGTTGTGAAAAGAACTGGAAGAAAATGCCACTGAACAGTTATACTGGCTGAGTAACTGAGATGAGCTCTTTTCAAAGAGTCAAGATACAGTGACTTCAGTAAGTATTCAGACGCCTTCACTTCACGCATGCACTTTATTATGTTGTAGATTTAAAATGGATAAAATATCTATTTACACTCAATAACTCATAGTGAAAACATGTTTTTAGACATATTTGCAGTTATTACAAATCAGAAACTGAAATCTCTTACTTACTGTATTCCATATAATAGTTCAGTTGTGGCACACTGAATGTATTGGAAATACTTCAGAAACACACACAGCTGTGTATAAAAGGTCCCACAATCCACAAACAAACTAAACTACGAAGTCAAAGGAACTCTCTGTAGACCTCCACAATAAAACTGTAGCCAGACACATATCAGGGGGAGGGTATAACACCATTTCTGAAGCTTTGACAGCAGCTTCAATAATTGTGGAAATGAGGAGGTTTGGAACCCCCAGGACTCTTCCTAGACTGAGTAAGGCAAGAAACGCCTTGGTCAGGGAGGTGACCAAGAATCCAACAGTCACTCTTCCAGAAACTACATCCACACTACTATATTTTCATTTTAAAACAGCGTTTTCATACGAAAAACAATCTCCGTCCAGCATTAAAATGTAGAATTTAAATCCTCAACAGCTGCTAGCAAAAACAAGGTCAGTAACACTTGTAATTCATTATCCATGTCGCTTTCAACACTTGAAGTCGAGGCTGATAATACCCAATCAGGGAGCAACTGTGGGTGTCTATTGTCATCGTTTTCAAAGGTCTCAGTTTTTGCCCATCCAGATGACAACGCAACCCCGGAGTTTTCAAACTAAAACGGAGCCAGCAGCCTTTCTGAAAGTCTCGGTTTTCAGTGCTCGAAAATGCCCCAGTAGTGTGGACGAGAGGCGAAAATGTAGCAAAGGAGATGCGTTTTAAACCAAAAAAGGTACGACCATCTCAGGAGCACTCTATCAATCAGGCATTTATGGTAGAGAGACAAGACAGAAGCCACTGAGGAAAACACATGACAGCCTGCTGGAGTTTGTCAAACAGCATTTAAAGGAATCTGAGATTGTGAGGTAAAAGATACAGGGGAAGGATGAATGCAGCCAAATACAGAGAGGTCCTTGAAGACAACCCGCCAGAGTGCACTTGACCTGAGACTGGGACCTGAAGCAAAGAGCTGAGACAACACTGGAGTGGCTCCAGGAAAAGTCTGACTGTCCTTGAGTGGCCAAGCCAAAGCCCAGACTTAAACCCCCTAGACCATCTGTGGAGAGACCAGAAGATGGCAGCTCACAGACGCTTTCCATCCAATCTGATGAAGTTTAAGAGGATCTGCCAGGGAGAACGGGATAAACTGCCCAAATCCAGGTGTGAAAAGCTTGTAGAGACTTAACCAGGAAGAATCAAAGATGTCACTGCTGCCACACGGTCTGAATACTTTCTGAGGCCAGTTTACATGTGCAGAGCTGGAGAGAGAGCCGGACACTTTGTCTTGAGCAGTGTTCACTTTGGCACCCGGTTTTGATTCAGTTTTAGTCTTGTGACAAAAAAAAGTATGAATGCTATTGGCATTTTTTGATGTTTGCAGTTTACTGGCATTCTCATGTATCATGCAAAATGTTACTGGTTTATACAATACAGGAGCTATTCTCTTGTTTTCAAAACACACTTTTTATTTCATTTTTAGTTTTTATTGTGGGAAAAAAAAATCTTGTCAAATATTTTTTGTCAGTTTTTGTTGAAGAAATTAAAATTAGTCTTTAATAGAGTTGCAACAACAATCATAGCCACTGCCATCACAGTGATGACACAATGATTGACGGATTAATCATTAATGTCAGATGTCATAATAATGACAAATGTCTATCACAATTTCCCAAAACTATTAAATTAATAATGATGCAAAACAAACACGCTAATAAATGTGAAGATAATCAGATTTGAGTTGGAACTTAATAAAGTTTGGCATTTTCTAAAGTATATAAACAAATAATCAATTATAAACATGAATTAATCAATTAATCATTGTCGTCTTCAGTATCAAATAAAGATGTTTTTTTCTACATCTCATGCTTTACATTAGCTTTCTAATACAACTCAAAGTAGCAATTTGGTTTTCTACAAATTAAGCAAATTCTACAACATTCTACTACAAATTCCTCCTTATCTACTCAGAAATTTTTTTTTTTTTTTTTTTAAATTTTGGTCCATGCACCACTTCAGTTTTTCAAAGGACAACTATATTTTAATATACATTTAGAAATGAAGCAAATACTTGACTTAGCATGTGCCATCACTTCT
The DNA here is from genome assembly GCF_021018895.1 of Seriola aureovittata. NCBI lineage: Eukaryota > Metazoa > Chordata > Actinopteri > Carangiformes > Carangidae > Seriola > Seriola aureovittata. The sequence continues at coordinate 19,221,708 of NC_079384.1, read as the reverse complement.
TTTCCGTGCAACACTGCAACAGTTCCAGAGATACCAAAACAAACATATACAAAAGATACAAACACACAGTATACATATAGGAGAAACAGCAGAAAGAACATAGAGAGAAAAAGGAGCCATGAAACAAAGAGAAAAAAAGAAAAAAACCTTGGTGCGATGTGTTTTTGTCAGATAAGACGACAGAGCTAAGAGTCAGCTGACAAGTGAAAATACACACACACACTAAAACTACAACTGAGCTGTGTTTTTCTATCCCAGCTACCCCATGCCCCACACACACACACACACACACACACACACACACACACACACACACACACACACACACACACACACACTAGGCAGGGTGTGAATCCCTCTACTGCCTGGGCTGTCAGTAGAGTCTCCGAGGACCGAGGATCATGGGAGCTCTGAGAAAGGTCAGGGTGAGCAAGAAACCAGCTGGGCCATAATTGACACACACACACACACGCACGCACGCACGCACACACACACACACAGACACGCACGCACACACAGAGAGAAAAAGTCATCTAACCAACCTTGCACCAAGATGTATTGATCAGTGTCCCCACCACACACACTCATTCTCCTCCTCCCTTCTTTTTCACTCTCCCCCTCCTTTCCCCCTCTCCCTGTTTTTCTCTCTCCCTATCCTCCACTCTCCATCCTTCTATCCCCACCCTCCCCCTTTCTCTCCCTCTCCATCTTTCTTCCTCCTTTACAGCCTCACTGTCACACTCTTCCCCCTTTCCTGTGCCCTCTTCCTCCTCACCTCTCGCGTCACCTCTTTTGTCTCTTTCTCTCTCTTTGCCCCCCCTCTTGTTTGCCTTCTTTCTCCCTCCACCTCTTTTTCTGTCTCCCTCTATCTCCTCCTCCACCCCCCATCTCTCTCTATTGCTCTCTCTCTCTCGCCCCCTCAATATTCGACCATTTGCTTTCTCTCTCATTCTTTCTCTGTCTCCATTCACCCTCTATGCCTCTTTATTTCAAAAGCATCATTTTTTTAAGGCACGGAAAAATGTATGCACCTGAAACCTGAAAGGACACTTCTGTTGTCATCCTGCAACATGAATACTTTTATGAAATGAAAAAAAAAAAACTCATTAACCTTCAGGGAGAAGGAGCGCAGGTGCCAAGTACCATATATTTAATGGGGGTGGCTGATGCTTCGGCAATCATTTAAAAAACTGAATTGATCACACACAAGATGTTCCTGGATCACGGCGACTTATCACCTCAACTAAACAATATGATGGAGAAAAAAAAAACCTGTACAGACAAACCTCAATAAAATTATTATAAAAAAGATGAAAATTGAACTGAATCTCTGTGGTGTTACTCCACATCCAGCAGTAGTAGTGACTGATAGTTAATATATTAAGCTGCACTTCGATTTCTCACCACAGGAAGTACAGGAGGAGTTCTTCACACTCTTTGGTATATTAACTGTATTTTGTCTAAATAAGCATCTGAAAATGTTTCACACTGTAACAAAAAGTGAGACAGTCCTGCATCGCTCAGTCAGGTTTTTTTTTTTTTTCCCGTGACAGAGTCGAGGAGCAGAACAGCAGGTACAGGGAATGGAATTAGATGACGTTTGTGTCATCTGTAGCAAAAACCAGCTGGCTTTACACCTAGTTAACATGGATCAGACTCAGACGATAAACAGGTGTGTGTGTGTGTGTGTGTGTGTGTGTGTGTGTGTCACATGTGACCCAACTCCATGACCTTTTAAAGAGCGAGACTGATGCAAACAAACACATACGCATCTGCACGTCATCATAATTAAAGTACAGTGAACACAAATACCTCCATTAATGTTAATGACATCTGCTGTGCTGCTGCTGCCACCAGTATGTGAGTGTGTGTTAATTTTCTTAATCATGTAATGATGATGTCAATGAACGACAAACTGTTGTGTTCTATTCCATTCATTTCCAGTTTCACAATTTTAAAGTGAATTTTCATATGAATAATGAATGAATGCCACTTTTTCTCACCTAATTATTAAAAGTACAGACATTAGCATGAACATGAGGTTGGAGATGAGGTCATGAAGGAGGAAATGTGCCAGTCTTTCAAAAGTCATAACAATCGACATTAGTAGGTATATAGGTAATTCTACACACAGCTCCATTTAGAGGAGAGCAATATTTGCTGCAACCTGTTGACTTTCTCATCTTAAAGCAGCTTCACAGTGAAATCAGCCAAGTTTACTGTGTCCATATTGGATGTGGGTGAACTATCTTTTGCTTGAAATCCGACTTTTCTTTGTCTCGACTGTACAGACAGATTAGAAGCTCTAAGCTATTCTAAGTTGTGCTCTGAAAACTGGAAAATATATAAAACAGTGGTAATCACCTTGATATTCAACAGCAGATCAGCTACTGTACGTTTTAAAAAAGTGCTGACGATTTGTGAAGTACCTGGTCACCTGTGTATCTAATGCACATCATGTACTTAACCATGAACATGCTGCTTAAACAGGAATACAATTGTGCTCCTATGGTGTTCTGTTCTGTTTGATATCATATTGAAGATGATGAACATACATGTGGCTCATATGAAAGAGTTTTCCATAAACAACATTATAACGTCACCTAAATGACTCATCTTACTGACTGATGGTCAGTGAATGTCAAATCTGTGTTGCCATTCAAAATTAAAGTAGTCATCACAACATCTCAGTTTACCTCGTCTTTGGTCATAAAAAATATTTTTCTCAGCTACTGTCAAGAGGCTGTAACTTCTGACCCCTGGTCTCCTTGTAATGAACGAAAACTTTCTGAAGGTTAGCTGACGTCACAGCTTCTCTCCGGGTAACAGTGTGAGAGAAAAAGAAGAACACATCAGACAGCTTCACATTTCCAGCTTTGTTATGAAAACTGAGTGAAACGATGTGGCACTGCCTGAGGTGTTACCCTTTATGCTTAAAGCTAAAAAAAAAATTCCAACAGACTGAAGTGTGTTATATCTGTGATCACGCTGTCTAAGTCGATTTTTTATAACATGAAGAGACACGCTCTGGTTGCCAGCTGCGGAAGAGGATACTAAATATTGACGGACCGGTCAAAGATGGTGCAGTGACCAACCTGTTGTCAGGTATCGCTGTTTACAGCTTTGGCTGCTACTGTAACTCCAATAGCTCTGCAGAATCCCATGATAAAATAAAACCCAACATGTATTATTGATGTGACATTTGGGTTGTGAGTTTCAAAATATTATTAACATTTGAAAATTTAAGTTTAAAAATTAAAGTTGCATTGTTTGTGGAAAGGATTTTGATTACTCATAAGGCTATCATCGTGGTTCCAGGTTATTTTGCAATATCATCAGCAGTAATGATTGCATCATCTTCTTCATCAACAGCACAATTGTCATAAAAAAACCAGCATCTCCATCACCATAATCATCATAATTATTGCCACAATCAAAAACACACTTTCATCCTCATCGTCACCTAATCCTTGTCTTTACCAGCATCTTCTTCATCATAACAGACATTAATATGCTTCAATTATTTTCATTATAAATATTGTATTCATCATCTTAACAATCACCACAGGGATCCTCATGCTCAACACTCACATCATCACCAGTGTCAGAATCATCTTAATACTCATCAGCACAATTTTCAGTGATATCCATTATCATCCCGACGACATCATCAACCTTCATTATTTGCAGCAAAACAAAATCACTTTTTATCAGCATCATCCAGCATAATCATCATCACCATCATCACTGCCTTTTCTGGACCCTCAGGTCTGAACATAAACACTCTCAGCAAACCCATTCTGCATCAGATTAGCTCTTTTCACAGCTAAGAGGCCTGCAAGCCTCTTTGATGGCAATTATATGGAAAATTACAGCTGGATTCAATGCAGCTCGACTCAGTGCTTCCCCCTAGCTTCCTCTGAAAGAAACCAGGGGACAGCAAGGGAGAGAGAGTTGTAGAGAGAGAGTGAGAACGAAGTGTGTGTGGTGGAGAGAATCGGTCTCAAAGGAAACAATAAGACAGGAGAGAGAGGGCGAAGGAGAGGCTCTGCGGTGCAGCATCAAAGACCAACAGTATCCTCTGGGAGGAGAAACAGAGCAGGCAGCTGCCATGATTTTAAACAGCATTTAGTAGGTTGATACCTGGGTCATTAGCCGTGAGAAGTCTTCACCAAGAGACAGAACCAGCAAAATATAAAGATTAACAATCAGGACCAGGCCGGAAAGACAGACACATGCATGCACACACACACAGTGCAGCAACAACAAACAAATTCCAATCTGCAGAAAGCACCGGAGTCGAAACCGAGAGCATCTCTCACACACAGGCACACACAGAGTCACACAATGTAAACATGCTTCACAAGGCGTCCTTACCTTCCTGCACCGCCTGGAAAGGGTTGTTGGGCTCGATGAGTTTAATAGAGTGTGTGATCTTTTCGCTCTGCAGGATGTCATCGCTCAGACTGAGGTCAGACACGGCGAGCTGGAACACTTCATCGTCCCGCACTGCGTTCTCCTCGAATATCGCACCTGGACAGGTAGAGGCAGGGAAAAGAAAGGGATTAGTATGGCAGCTGGACACTCTTTGCCGAAACCTGGTTTTACATAGCAGCAGGACTGGGGATTTAACCACCAAAGGGCAGAAACAGTAGCCACTGAGTTACGCAGGGAACCGAGTCTGTGGTTTCTCGGTTTGCTTCAGTTATTGAAATTCTGGTGAGATGATGTATGGTTTCTCATGATACCTTATAGTCAAGGCCGACCACCTTGGAACAGAAATACTGCTGCAGTTAAAAATTTATTGAAGTGCCAATCTTCACTAATTTGACGCAAAATGCATGATGTGATTAAAACACAAGACTGTTTCCATTCTAAATTGAGTTGACATCATCACTGATTTCTAACAAGCACGGTGAGTAAGCAAAGTTACTTAACTCTGAACAAGATTAACTAAAAAATGCAAAAGTACAACATGTCACACTTTAACTGAATAAATCAAATAAAAAGCAAAGACTTAAAAACACCATTATAGTCCAAAACCCAATTAAGCAGAATTATGTTTAAAAAAGCAGAAATCTTCCCAAAGAGGCTCAGTTACATGACACAGTAAAAAAAAAAAAAAAAAAAAAAAAAAAAAAAAAAAAAATACCACACAGTATATGTGCTTTGTTTCTTTTAATGTGAGACCGCTAATTAAGTAGTTCACTTATGGAGAAGTGGTGAAATTAACTAGCAACTAATCAGCAACGATGGTAACGACTACATTCAACTGACACTTTAAATACATGCTAGCAAATGTGGAGAAAAACAGTATGTACAGCATATGTTCAGACAGGAAAAGGGAGATGGATAACATGGGAGCAAACTTCTGTGATTTAATGAGGGAACCCAACTCCAAAATCCTGTCAATTCTGTTGCATCGTGCTACAAATACCAGTAATCATAACTAAGATTTCCATAGTAACATACTAATTTTGCTAAAACCTTTTGTCAGCTTTCATCAGTGCATGTTCAGTTTAATTTAATTGTACAGAGCACTGTGGTAAAATTATACCATTTGAAATTACACAAGGACAGGGATTACACATGTTCCTAATATCTCACACAGAGGCCTTGGGCTATTTCAAGAACATGGACCACAACACTTAATCTTAATCAGTAGCCACAGTGACTCATTAGTAAGTCAAATTAACATGTTTACTTGGGTTCTCTAAGGGACTTTTGCACTTGGTATCACAGATTATATTTGACTGCCATTGCAAAATATTAAAAATCCTGAGCAAGCTTGCAACAGGGAATTTGCTAGGGTTGCCACTAACAACTATTTTTCATTTTATCGAATTGTCGATTAATCTAAACGATTAGCATGATCAATAAACCCAGATTCTGGGTTAGACATTTTCTCAAACGCGTATTCAGTGTAAGTGATCTTATCTTTACCTTATCCATGCATGTATTGGTCCCGCTCAGATTATTACTGGTTCTTTTTTTTTTAAAGAATAAATTCAATATAGGATCTGAATTGATGTGTCACGTTTTAAGATTTTTGGGACACTAAGATAATCAGTTAGCCTCACCTACAGACAGCTGTCGTTGTAGCGTTTCCTGGAAGTTCGCCATTAGCTTAACCAGCGCCATGTAGTTGTCTAAAAGACACCGGAAGTCCGTGGAGGAAATAGTTGAAAATTTCTCTTTTCTGTTTGTTGCTTGTTGAACAGGTTGTTAGATAAAGTTCTTATTGGCCTTTTACTTTATACTTTCACTTACAATAAAGTTCAGTGATAGTTGTCGTCAACTCCAGTAATCTTCAGTAATCAGTTAGCTTTACTTCACCTGGTTCCGTTTCTGACGCAGCCTCCTCCGTGCTGTTTGCCCCGTGCGCCCGTGCGCGCGTGCGCGCGTGCGCCCGTGCGCGCACAGGGCACCTGCAGTCCCGCCACTCCCGAAGAGCAGAGAGAGCAAGGCAGGGGACAGACAGTGCGACTATAGATGATTTATATAGAAAATAAATATATGGCGGTTAATAGTGACTGGCCGCCACAAATAAATCAATGTATCGGAAACGGTTCGTGTACGTAAAATATTGACTCAGAGATGCATTCAATAAAACTTTTCACGTCTAGGTTTTTGTGCAACCTCTCATACCTCAACCTCAAATAGTAAACAAGTCTTTTAAGATGATGAAATCGTGCAAAATTTAAATTTCGCGTTGAAGGGCAATAAGATAATGCCACTGATATAACCAAATGTTTTTATCACATCATTATGTCAGATTTACGGAAGCCGAGAAAGGCCACGCCCCTTTTTTATTTTTGCACGGTTTTTTTCTTTATTTGGCACTGTTTTCTCGTTATAATGACTTATTATTTCGTTATCTTGATATAACAAAGATCGTTTTCTCGTGATAATGAAATTAATTATTTCATTAATTTAATTAATAATTAATGAAATTAATTATTTCATTAACACAAGATAACAAAAATTGTTTTCTCAATATAACGAATTAATTATTTCGTTATCTCGATATAACGAAGGTCAGGTGTGATGATTGTGTGCTGGACTGGACCGGAGAATCCTCATTTCAGCCCACGAGCTGCCACCGGCGAACACAGCTGGTGTTTGCATCTTGCATTACACTAGCTTCTTTACAGTCACTCTATAATCTAGTGTATGCAACTGACAGGATACAGACAGGTCTCAATTAATGTAATTTCCTTCTTATAACATCACTAAATTCACCATTAACTAGTAACCTGAGCAGTTTAGGATGTTTGGATGGTATCATTGTAATCATTGTCCCTAAAAACATAAAATTACACATCACCTTTTCTGTTTTATCAAGATTGGTTCAGGCAATATGACGTAAAATACATAATTCAGTCATGGGTAAAAACTAAAATAGCCGCCAGGAGGCGGCTCAATTTCTGAAAATGTTGCAAGACCCCAAAATGTACAAATGTGCCAGGTGTCATGTTATGTGATGAAAAAGTGAACATATCACCTCAAATTTGATGCATATTACCTGGACTACTTATGAAACATAGGTGGACACCAACATGTAATTTGTCAACATTGGTATTGATTAGGTGCATTGATGTTTGCCGACACTTGCTGTTTTAGCTAATGCTGCTGTCCTCAGTTTATTTAGCTTAAAGCTGATTCATTTCACATATGTAGTTATTAATTTCACATATTGATAAACATACAGTACATTTTAGCAAAGTAAGCTAAAGTCTTACAGATGTACACGTCAGAGTTACAGTTATACAAATCAAGTTAAGAGTCCAGGATAGCTTCATTTTTATTTTGTGATAAATTAATTAACTGCAGACTTTCTGGTGTCATGTTCGACATGTTTGGGAATACGAAGCAAATTATATTATCACCTGACATGATAAGAGTCTCATGGCTTGTGGCAGCCTTTTTCTTGTATAATATAGTTGCATAAAAATCTTTAAGACCTTTAGTAATGTAGTTGATTGAAAAGGTTGCATAAATGGTGCATATTCCAAAACAATCTGAATTTGATTAAATTATGACAACCTAAGGAGGTCAGTAGTAAGCTATCCAAGCTAAACACCCAGTCTTTCACATGTTCATTCTACACAAATCTCCTGTGACTCCTCCTACGTTACATCTGCAGATGAAGGTCATGTGATATGATAGAGAGGTCCAGGCCAACTGTTAATGGACCTCGCGGTGAGATTGTTTTCTCAATAATCCCATGTATGTGGCAAGAAAAAAGAAACTGCACATGAGAAACATTTGGGGATCTGGACAAAGACAAAATGCTGCTGGTTTAAACAAAGCTCATGCATCCTGTTGTTGAAATGATGCATGTGTTTAATTTTCCTGAACTGGCTAAATGGGGAATCAGTGCTGAGAAGCACAGCAGATCTTCAGGCTTCAGCCAGATTTAAGTACAACTGGGAACTCTTAAATGTGTGTACCGATATGGACTGAAAGACATTTGGTGGGACGGAGGGCCAGACAAATGGACGTTTTGATGAATGAACCTCTGCAGATTCTGTTCAATTTGTCATGCACAATTAAGAAAACCTTGCCCACGAGTTAGAATTCAATTTGCCAGCCTGCTAGAGCTCATTCAGCTTGCTGAGTATCCAAATGAACTCTGCTCAGCACCAAGATCCTCGCAGTGCATGTGAGGGCCTTCAGTGAGGGGACGCCGTCTAGCTTCTCAGGCTTGATCAATCAATCATTCAGTTTTGAAATTGCAGTCAGTCAGGTGTTTTCAATTAAAAATGAATCTTGTTGCACCTGTCAGAGACATGGTGAGGGAACTGATGTGAGGTTTAAATTTCTCCTCATGGCAGCAGACTGGGGAGCCTCAAACAGCAACAAGTTTAATTAGTTTAATGAATGCTGAGGGTGGGGGAGGCTGACTCTGGACCCATGTGGGGTGACTCCGTGAGCTCAGGACTGAACATCCATGAATTTTATCCTCCTCAGAATTTCTCTCCTGCTGTCTGTCTTGAGAAAAGTGAGGGAATTAAAGGGTGAGTTCGCCCAAATTACATATATCTTGCAGTATATCTCCATACAGAGAGTTTTCATTTCTCCAGGTTTTCAAAATTTTCAGTTCTGCCTGGACCCCAGCACAGTGGAAGTGAAGGAAATTTAGCTCACAGCTCATATACATGAAAAATGGTTCCAGTGAAAACGTGTGACAACACGCTCTGTGGATTATCTAGAGCTGCAGGGACACTGTTTCTGGAAAGAGATAATGTTGACTTTTTATACATTTCCAGTCCTAGCCTGGTCAGATGCGTACATGAACTGATGAAGCCTCTTGGTTGAGAGGTGAAACGTCTTCCCAGACAAATAACCTAGTCCAGTTGTTTTCGATTTAAAAAAAACTCCTTTAGGATTTCCAGTGCTGTGAGCTGCACACATATATTCACCTCCACTGTACTGGGGTGAAGGCAGAAATCTAAGAGTTGGATATCTCAAAACCTGGATAAGATAGATGCCATGATAGAGTCTATGAGAGATAAAAGACAAATTCATGCATCTTTTGAAAACATAATTTGTAAGAAACATTATTTATTTACTTATGAGCATTTTGTAATTTTATTGTGTAATTTTAATCTCTGCTCTTAGAGCATGCTGTTAATGAACCCAGACGCCTTTTCCTGTAAGGCGACAGTTCCATACCAACAAAATCATCAGCCTCCCTATACACGACCTCTAAGACCTCAACAACACAGTCATCACATGCATAGCACTCACTCTAGCAAGTGACACCAATCACACGATCCCTCAATCCTTCACAGGCCTTCCATCTGGCCACAGATGCAAGACTTGAAAATGGAGGAGGCCACATTTTGGCAGGAGTTTTGTCCCTTCTGTGATTGGGGGGTTTTCTGAGAATATGCAGGTTGTGAAGACAAATTTGCAGTTTACATTTCAAGAACATGCTAATTTAATTTTGATATTTGTGTAACAGCTCAGCCTTTCTACTCCTTCCTGAAGGTAATTTCTTAGTGTACCGGCATGTGAAAACAAACAATTCTGCCTCTGCTTCATTTAACAGGTCAGGAAATATATCACAGTGAAGACATCAAGGTCCCAAAATACTGTTTCAGGGGAATTTCCCTCTCCAGCTAGGCAGCAGCACTCTGTGTGGTTGTATTACATGAACACATACAAAGATAGAAAGCAATCTGTACATAAAAAGTAATGCCAAGATGCATTGCTTGACATTTTAGCATTAAATTTGCACATTTCTTTTTGATCCTTAAGGTCAGATTATTGAATTTGTGACTGAGCTGAATAGCTAATAAATGCCACAGAAACGGGGGAAATCCTGTTTAGGTTGGAAAAATGAATGTGTGATTTGGAGTCTTTGGCCTTTTCACGCATATTTGCAAACATTCCTATGCTACATACAGGGTGGGAACTTCACACCAGCCAGCTGCCAAACACAATTTTATGCCAGTGATGTACAAACAATGTATTGTAGATTGGTAAGTTTATCAGACCCCCTCCTCTCTCTGGCAGGTAATCAACCAGCAGTCTGGGGCTTTGTGTCCCAGAGCTCTTGCTGGCTGGAAAATCAGAGAAAGCGGCTGGTTTACTTGGGGATTTAGCAGCCTCTGTGATCTGCCACCATAAACTCTGGCTTCTTGCTGGACCTATTAATCTCCAAAAGGCTTTATGGAGGCTGTGAGTTTCACTGGGTGACAATATTCTCAGATTTTATTATAAGCACCTGCTGCCAACTGAAAAAGAATATTAAAATATCCCAAGATTTTATTTCTTCAGAAATAAACAATATTTTCTCCTGAATGGCAAGAAATTTAATAGATTTTATTTGGAATAGACTTTTTTTGTTTATTTTTATTTTAAACCCACGGCTGAAACTTGTGGTTTAGAACATTAAATTACACTTTTGCTCCATCTACAAACAGAGATACATGTTGTATAGACAAGTCATAAGAGCAAAGAACGATTACAGGTAGGTTTACTGTATTTGCACAACTTCCATCCCACATATAGTGAAAGGTTTTCATTTGAACTACCTAAAGTAGTTGTTATTGTCTTCTGTTGGTAACCTGGAGATTGAGTTTGTTCCTGCTCAATTTGTTAAATGTAACTTTCAAAGCCGTGAGAGGCAATTTCATTTACTTCTTTTGTGTTTAATCTCAGACATGTTGACAAATGAAACCAAACCTTCTGTCTTACCTCGGTACAACAAGTTGCGAGTGAGAAAATATGTTGTCTGGATGAATATATGTATCAGTGGTAGAAGAATTTATATCTTTTACTTAAGTAAAAGCAGTAATAATCCATATTTCAAGTAAAAGTACTGCATTCAGAATATTATTTATATAAAATTACGTATAAGTAGTAGTAAGTAGTATTGTTTAAGTATAAGTATTGTAATTTACTTAGAGTAACTTATAAAGCAGAATGGACTCTCTCAGAGCCTTGCATGTAAGCATATACAGCATGTAAAGCGTAAACAGCAGGTGGAGCTAATTCTAACTTTTATGGGGGGATAGGACAGATAGGGACAGGAAAGTTGGGGGAGAGAGAGGGGATGACATGCAGCAAAGGGCCATGGGTCAGACTTGAACCCATGGCCGCTGCATTAAGGACTGAGCCTAAGTATATATATATATATATATATATATATATATATATATATATATATATAAAACTCTGTTGTTTTATGTGGCTTTCTTTCAGCACCACGGACAGAGACAAGCCTGTTCATACAAACACTCCACAGAGCTGCCTCCTTTCAGCACCAAGGACAGAGACGACGCTGCTGGTTTTCTGCTCTGATTTCAGTCTGACTCCACACATGTGATTTGCTGACATTAAGAAAAAGGATTTCAGAGAGAACCTGGACATAATTGTGGACAGTGTTTTTGACAGGCTGCAACGATAGACAAATTTACTGTGCTTTTGGAAAGATGGACAAGCAGCCTCACTTAGCCCTGTGGAGAGGAAAACCAAATAAAGAGACTGTCAGTCATCTTTATAACAGAATAAACAAAATGTTCAGGACTGCCATTCAAACGTGCTGTTATATTCTGTCGGCTGGTGTAGTGGGACTTTACTTTTCAAATATTTTTGGGAGGAAATTTAAAGGACTTTGCTCTTCACCTCATCTCTGATCACTGTGGGCCCTTCAATTGATGGAAATTTCTGCACTCTGTCAATGATCTTATACTTTCTGGCCTTCTTCCTCTCATCACTCACCAAATCCATTCCTATTAAGGGCTTAATCAGTGGTGATACAAGAGGTGTCATTTATCTTTTAAGCGGCCCAGTGGCAAATCACTGGTAGCTAAAACCATGAGGGAATTAAAACAGCAGTAGCAGCAGACCACTAGACACGAGAACACAAATTATTCTTTGTCCTTTACATTTTACTTGACACAGACACCGAAAAAGTCTCCCTCCCAGTGAGAGGTGATGACCTGGATTACTTAGTGCGTAGACATGAATACTAATGAAAGAAAATTCTGAGCATGCACTCTGAAATATCCTATTTTTAATTCTGGGTAAAGTTGTATAGGAACCATCACACTATCGAAACCATTGTTATGCTTTTAAAATAATTTTAAATATTATTGTTTTAGTAACTGATTCGATGCATAATGAGATCTGGAATGGAACTACATACATTGCAACTACATTATGCCTCTGAAGTGTGTTCAAATTCAAATCACAGTGAAGTCAACCTAAAAGATAAAGTCCAGCAAAGACCCAAAGTGTGTCAGTTAAACGTCATCAGTAAACGATGAAATAGAGAAGCTGGGTCAGGTATGTGAGGAATTTGCTTTCACATTCATTCTGTTTAGCCAGTCTAAATTATTCTGATCCTGAACCAAAGAAGATTTAATAACTAAAATGAATAATGTGGAGCCTTAAAATGTTGCAAAACACAAAGTACAACAACAACACCAAGATTTATAAGATGCAGAATTTTGGACGACGTTTTCCCCCGAGCCCCCGAGTCCAAATGAAGCATCAGGTCAGTGGTGAGCACAGCGGAGCTATTATCATGATTAAACATCTAAATAAGTAATATTTTAGCTTTGTGACCTGCTGTAAAAAAAAAAACAGAAGAATGTGGAGGAAAAACCACAAAACGCCACAGCAGCCTTATTCACTGTTTATGTATTCCTTCTATAACAACACAAAATATGTTTTCACACTGTCAGACGTCATCACCCGAGTGGAGCAGCAGACAGACTGACAGATGTGAGATCCTGAGCTGTCAGACTGCCAATAATCATCAGACGACAGCCTAATGCAAATGAAGTGTGCATCTGCTGAGATTACCTACACGACTGGCCACTTTGGCACATGTAACCCATAATTTTTAATATAAAACTCGTTCTACTCTGGAGATAATACAGCGGATATTCAGATCCAACACAGCACTGCAGCTGTTAGACCATTAAACATTAGCACCTTATACACAAAACCTAACTTGAGAGAAGCTGAAAACTTTAAATTAAGCCTGGAGCAAAGTGTCAGACAACACAAAGATAATCACACATTGTAAGTGGTGTGTTAAACCTTCCACAGAGCTTCAGAGTCTCAAGTGAAACACACCAGTAATTAGGACATGATTATAATTTTAGAAAAGGCGCCGGCTGGCAAACAAGCAGGCACGTCTTGGCTCAGGTTTGCAACTTGTAAAATTCATTACTATATCTCTTTCATCAGTCAGCCAATCAGAGTCTGTGTATGTGGACATGTGACAGTAATTCACATTTAGTTTAGTTTTTAATTGAGTAATTGAGTTTATTTGGATGAAGAAATAGTAAAAGCTGCTGAACAGAGAAAATTATTACAACCAGCAGATTTACACAGATGTGAAATGTGACATGTGACCACAAAACATCAAAACAGAAGAGTTAATAGCCTTGCACCCTCCAAAAAAAAAAAAAAATTCAGTCTCATTTCAAAGACTTTAAATTCCTCTTTCCTAGAGATGGATTCAAATTTTCAGTCCCAGGCCAAAAACTGCATTATTCTACACTGTAAATAATCAGTGAACTTTGGGGTTTTTGAGGGAACTGACTAATTATTCAAATTAATCTGTATGTTCCAGGTTTCAGAACACAGAAACAGTTCAACAACATAGTGAAAAATGATCAAAGTAAATTTTACTCAGGGGTTAATGTCAACGCCTATTGCGTTTCTCAGTCCAACTCAACACAAATGACAAAACAAACCTATTTTTTACCACAGGACAATCACCCATCCTCATTCTCTAGTGCTGGAATTCTGGTCCACATCCTGACTTCACCAAAGTCCTTAACAAACATCTGTACTGAACATCCACAACTCTGCTGCTCACTCACTCCTACAGTACCTCTGTCCCACAAATCAAACTCCTCCTCAGCCTCAAAACCCTCCACAACCAGGCCCGCTTCATCCTCACCGAACTTCTCCTCCCACCACAACGTGGACAGGTCATCCAGGTCAGCCCCCGACCTCCTGTCCCCACCATCGAAGACCAAACACCTTAAACCCTCTCCCTGGACACATCCATGGTTGCTATGATGTCACCTTTCTTTTTACCTCATTAGTCATGTAATTTGTGTTTGAAGTGTATAAATAAAATGTATTAAAAGCATCATTAGACTATTTTACAGCCTCTTTCTTTCCCTGGAGTGAAACGCAGTCTAACTTGGTGTAAACACGTTGCTTGGACCATCATGACAACATGCAAGAACAATAGCACAATCAACCATTTCGCTGCAAGGAACAGTACTATTGATCTATTGAACAGGATCACTAACACTTGAAAGCAAGGTGGTTCACGAGCAAGCTGCATTTAACCAGTAGACGAGCATTTGAGGTCATAGGATTAATCTGAAAACAAGTTTAATTGGACCCAATTACTGATAAATGATTACCTATGTACCTCCAAGAACACTGAGGTCATCTACTGCTGCTTTGTTGAGGGTTCCCAGCAACAGCCTTAGTAAAATTGGGAATGCAGCCTTTGTCAGTTACGGCCCAAAGCTGTGGAACACAATACCTTCAGATATCAGAGGGGCCAGCTCATTAAGTATTTTTTTAAAAGAAAGCTCAAAAAGCTTTTCACTTTAGCCTTTAACTCGCTCGGAAATTTTGCACTTTGCGCCACATTCATGTAGCACTTCTTATTATTTTGTTCATTATCTTATCTCTTTTTACATGAATGTTTTCAATGTTTTTCATTTTAGATCAGTAATGTTTTATGACTTTTCTTTTCATGTGAAGCACTTGGTGCATGTCATTTCTTTGTTGTCAAGCAAAAGCAAAATTTCTTGTATGAAAGGTGCTATACAAATAAAGTTTATTATCATTATTAATATCAATAATGAATCCAGGGCTAGACTCAGTTGTAGTCTGGGAAACAAACTCTCAGTATCTCGTGAAGTTTTCAGAGGCTCCACTCAGAAAACATCTGTGATAACATTTAATGAGATTTTTTGACAGCACAAAAACACTCAGTATAAAAATATCAGCATCTTTCAGAAACCTGTTATTAGTTTAACTGGTTTCCTTTCCAGGCCTGTTCCTCTGCCCACACAGTCTCCTCTCTACCTGTTTGTCACAGTGAATCTGAAGAAACGCTCATGTTTCTTTATGGAGTATTTTAATGCGCTCACTGGGTCAAACACTCTGATACATGCCACGTTTATTCAATCCAGTGAGTGAGGCTGCTGCATTATATTAGAAAGATGGCTTTGCTGCTCTCTTTCCATGCCTGCATCTGTGTGTGTGTGTGTGTGTGTGTGTGTGTGTGTGTGTGTGTGTGTGCAGGTGGTGGAGGTAAATGGTCTGGCTAAGTCTTTGCTGAGACAGTGCGGGAAGCCGTTTGCGGTCTTCCCTAACTGGGTTACTTTATCTTGTTTAGTGGCGGGGCGAGAAAAGGCCGCAGCTGTTCATTTGCTCCGCCAGCCTCAACAGATTGGATTCCTGCAGTTCGAGCTCGCCTTTCCAAACCCTGGCGACGGATAAGCAAAGCTCTCCTTCTGCTAGCCGTTACACAGGTGCCGTAAATCATCACTCGTCAGCTGCCTGGCTCATGGGATGGGGTAATCTCTCCTCCTAACGCTCCTTATGAAAAGTGACTTGTTATCCGTTTGGCCTGAGGGGCGTTTAGAGGACCCGCAGACCTGGGTAACAGCCCACAGGGGACACGAAGAGCCGCAACACGAGTGTGACCAATATGAGCTTCTGGGGAATGATACCAGTGTGTTTTTTTTTTTAGAGTGAGTCAACGACAGCTTCAGTATTTTTCAATGTGATCTTTTACATGACAGTTTGTGCATTAGTATTCAGAGTTTAACACAATTTCTTTTGTTTCGGGTTGTAAATGCTTCTGAATCATCACGCGGAAGCTTCAAGGGGCAGTAAAAGCCTCCACTGAAAGCAGACTGATAAACTTCAAGTTGCACTGTAAAATAAGAACAAATATATCACCACTGAATTAAAATGGTGGTGAACCCACTGAGGATTCTCACCATCAGCACTCTCATTAAACTTGTTACCAGCAGCAGCAGCAGACACTGTCAGCACAGAGGCTCTGATAAAGCCACTGTTCACAATTTATACAGCGTCATGATTTTCCCCTAGGGGATAAATAAAGTATCTATCTAACTATCTATCTATCTACTAAACAGAGGCTAGACAGTGGCACATCTAAAAAGTGGAAAGGAGGGTGAATATTGGAGTTAGATTTATCATTAACAACTTCATGAGGTGATAATATGTCAAAGCTGTGAGTCTGTCAGATCGTTTTGGTGTTCCTCTGCCATCTGGTGGCTAAAAATTGAACACCGTAGCTTTAAGGTGGGACAACAGAAGTAAAAAAGCATTGAACTTCTCCGTCAACACAACTCAGTGTCAGCTGTCAGAACTAAAACCAAACATAGGAATAAGACAGATGCCATCCAGGTCTTAAAGTTGGTTGAGGTCAGGGCTCAGTCAAGATCTTCCACATTAGACTGGGAAAACCAGTTGTCTTTGCACTGGCGTATTTCCCTTAATCGCAAAGTCTTAAATATCATTGTATATAGCGCTAAGATTTCCTTTCAGGTATCGGTGGTGTGGAGAGTGTAGGTCTATTTGTTAAATGTCAATCCAAAACAAATTTCCCTAATTTTTCAACAAACAATGTTTCGCCATCATCTCAACATGTCTGTATTTGTTCCGTCAGTCTTCAGGAGCTTCTGCTGAGGTTTGACAACCTGATATTTGTCTGGTTTTCATAATGACTTCACCTCCCTCTTTTCTGGAGAGAGATGGTCTCATAAGCCTCCCGAGAGCCTCATATCAGGAGTGGACCTCACTGACAGCTTGATATCTGATATTTAATGAAAGGCCAAAATTGATTCGAGCTCTGTTTCCTCCTGTTTGCCGCTCCTGGCCCTGACCTTCAATCAGACTAACTGACAGTCCTCCTTTCCACTCACAGCCTCACACCGCAGCAGCTGTTTTCACTGATTTATACACATTCAACCAAAGAACAGGGGGGCGGGACTAATTAGAGAAACCAGCTGCTGTTGTGATCAACTGAGAGGAAAACCTGCAGACTCAACCTCAACAGTGCCGGATTTCACACCACTGATGCACACCAAGACGATATGTCGGTCAGAGGACGAAGCGGGTCGACTGAAGGTCCCGGTTCCACATTTTCATCCGTATCAGCTGTTTTACAGATCAAAGGCCCCCACCCACCTACCGCCACCCCAGCGACACCCACTGCCTGCCACTGATCCTCTATGGGGAAACACGAGAGAGGAAGGGACAAACAAACCGGGATATGTCACACATGATAACGCCACCCCGCTGGACGAGACAGATGCTCGGGCAGGGGTTTCAGAGCTGAGGTTGGAACACTGTCACATCTGATCTTGGCTTTGCGTCGTTATGTCTTGTAATGTCTTGTTATCACTTTCTTTGTCTTTATCTTGCTTCACCAAATAAAATATGAAACAAAAATAGAGCTTTTCTCGTTGACTCAATAGTGCTTTGTAGCACCATGAAGGTTCTCCACAAAACCATTTGAAGGTTGTGCCACAGGGAACCTTTTTAACATGGTGGATTACTTCCCCAGAAGGGTTATACTCAAAATTGTTCGAGTTTAAAACCATAGATAATCTGTTAGTTATGGCAGCACAAATGCTTGTGCAGGGACCAGTGAATATACTATATATTTATATAAAATCTGCTCCTCTGGACGGGCAGTCGGTCCAGCCTGAAGAAAACCAAAACATTCAATAGCTGAAAATCCTGTTTGAAGAGCAGAGAAACATGCTGGATCTGCAAAGACTTCAGCATCCTGCAGCTGTCTGTGTGGCTTCCTGCTGCTGCCGTATCACTGGAGGGAGATCGCAGGTCTCCAAGCTACAAGCTGTGATTTGTACTGCAACATCCTGCAGGGATCCACTGCCTGACTGGGATGAACATGCAACAAGAACCACATGTCACATGCCAGGTTCACACTCACATGTTATAAAACGTGTGTCATGTCAGTGCTTCACCTAAACAGCCACAAGCTTCTCCAACCTCTTGCTAAAGTCGTGTGCTGTAGCCACAAACACACAGCAGGTTTCTTTACACTGGAAGCACTGACATTTCACAGATACCATAGGTATCTACTGCAGGTTTTCAGCTGACAGTGACAAACTGCTTTGCAAAGACTGGTGCAAAACGTGAATAAAAAGCTCCTCAATAGCCTCTGAGATCAATGGACTTTCTCACTAAAACTAAAATGTACCAATATCAGCTCAGATTTCCCTTTTAACTTGCATCCTTTGTCCCAGTTCCCCAGCCGTACCAGTTTGGTTGCATGTTCATATCTGGCCTCGCTGTTTGGCATCACCCCCTTATTTGCTTTATCTTGTATTTACTGTTCTGTGTTCTCGATAATCCCGTATCACTGTTCTCTGTCGTTTCCATGTGCGGACTGAATGCAGATTTTCTCCCGAGGGACAGTGAAATATCCATCCGTCTGTCCATACATTAATCTCTCAATGCCTACTCTAAGATTCATGGGAAATATAATCTTAAGTGACCAAAACAAGGTCTTTCCTCAGAGTGCAGCAGGTTTTATTTTCCAGTGAACGTCATCTGTATGTCTACAAATAAAGATAATTCTATAATTAGACAGACTCCATAAAGGAAGGAGAGAAAAACAGACTCCCACTCTTCCAAATTAACTACTCACATGAATATTCAGCACATTCTTGGTTGGTTGGTACTGTTATCTCATGCCACACTAGTTTGTCATTTAGTGCTGTAGTGGATAAATTATGTTGTTATGTTAAATATGGACCTGACATCTTCCCATTATGGAGATTCAGGATTTCAGTTTGCCTCTGTATCTTTTGAAAAATCATTTGAACTAAGTAGGAAGTGCATTCTTTTCAGCTGAATGGCTCTGACCCTCCTCCTCTCTTTCCTCCCCCCTTTCCCACCCTATCCGCTTCCTCCTCCTCCTCCCTCTTCCCCTCTCCTGGCTAAACCCTACAGGCCACCGCAGTGCTGCCTCTGACCGGGTTTGATGGACTGAGCTGCAGCACAGATCTGAAATGTCAAACCCGTGGATGATGATGATGATTTTTATTATTATTATTAATACTATTGTTATTATTATTATTTTACTTCCCCCTTTTTTAAACTGAATGGCTTTCTTCCAAACTGATGGCAGCCGCCTGCTGCACTCAATCATCTCCGGCCGAAGTGGAGCCTCTAAGTGGAATTAGTGCAAATTGGGGAGTTTATATGAAAAGTGCGTGCGGCTGTTGAGTGTGTGATCAGTCAGTGGTGTCTCACTGAGTCTGCTCGACTCTCAAAATCCCCTCCAACCCTCCCTGACTCCGCTCTATCCTCCCTCAACTCCTGCTTTTACCAAAAAAAAGAAAAGTGAGTTGACTAATGTCACAGGAAATCAGAGGATGAAAAAACTGAAAGTGGAGCTGCTTCCTCTGCTTGCCAACTGGCTTTTGGTGTCGATGTTGTTTGAGAGCCCAAACAGTCGGCGTTTGTCCCCTCTGTCATGTCTTCCCCTGGCAGAGTTGATTAACATTTCACTCACGTCCAATTCAAAGTTCAGGCTTATAGATGAGGGGAGGCGAGGGAGAGAGGGATGGGGGAGGAGGAGGTGGAGGAAGAAGAAGGAGGAGGAGGAGGGAGGAAGAGAGGAGGGAGGAAGGGGGGGGGGGGGGGAGGAGGATGGATGGATAAAGCAAAACCCTCCAAACACCCACGTCGGGCCAGTTTCTCCTGCCAGCCTCAGGTTTTCTGCATGTGAATGTGAATGTGAATGTGAATGTGCATCGACATGAGCTCTCCCTGCCTGGGAAGAAGGGAAGAAGGAATGGGGGGATGGAGGGATGGAGGGATGGCGCGGCGCAACACTTTGCGGGCACTTCTACCAGGCTGCGCTGCGTGCGTCTGAACCTGGATGCAACAGCCTCCTTCCTTCCTACCCATTATCCTGGCACGGATCGGAATGATAATCAGGTGGGAGGTCGGGTCCTGAATGTTTGACAATCAGTGCATGCACGGAAACTCTAATATTCAAAATCTGCCATAACTCAACTTGAACACCACTGATCTGTCCATATTTCACAAAGCCGTCATTAAAACGCTTCTCTGCTCATATTCCGTCCCTGCACGCAGCCACCAGCCCGGCTCTCCTCACAGCCAAAGCCCTGCACAGCAAAACCAAAAAAAAAAAAAAAAAAAAAAAAAACCAGAAGCCCCGGCTGGTGTCTTACCAATGTGGATGATGGAGTCGGCGCTCACTGTGTTGCATTGCAATATCCACAGGGAATGAAATAACAATATCAGCATTTCCATCTCCAGTTTGAGCCAGAAAGGCGCATCCACGGATCCACCTCGCTGATTTCTGTGCTTTTCTCCAGTGATGAGCAAATCCAAAATAAGCGTCGGTGCGTAAAAGCAGGAGCAGCAGCGGCAGCAGCGGCAGCAGTAGCAGCAGCAGCAGCAGCGGGATACAGTGTTGAGTGAAATCACCAGCAATAGTAACAAAAAAAGAAAAACCAAATCCCAAAGACCAAACTGTTGGCCGGAGTCGAGAGGAAGAGGAAGGGTAGAAAAAGAAAGAAACAGAAGCTTCCAGGGCTCCGGAGAGAAACAAACCCGGGTAACTGAGGAGGGAAGCGGGGAAGGATGAGAGAAGACACCGGGGGTTTGTTTCAGAGGTTGAGATCCGCCGGACGAGCAGCTCTGACTCTCTACCTCCGAGTCTGAGACATAACACACTGCAAACTGCGGAGGAGGAGGAGGAGGAGGGACGCGCTCTCTCTCTCTACCTCTCCCCCTATCTCTCTCTCCTCTCCCCCGACCCACGTGACTGCAGAGCCTCTATCTACGGCGCTGGGAGCCCGACCGGAGAAAAGAGAGGCGAGGGATGGAGATGGAGAGAGATGGAGGGATGGAGGGATGGATTGGAGCCGGTGCGCACCGCAGAGGAGACAGGGTGAGAGGGAGCGAGACGCAGAGGTAGTCGCGCCCCTGATCAGTGGCTTTTTGCGGGATGACTCGGAGAGTGGAGAGGCGGGAAGACCGTCGGTGCCGGTAAAGAACTTGCAACAGTCTGCCTTCACGTTTCACGCATAGAACGCGCTCTCTCCTCCGATTCAAGTTCGTTTATTCGGCACCGACCAGAGGATCCGTCACCGCTGCATTGCCGCGTTGCACTGTTGCATGCGTGGATTTACTCCGTGTGTTGCAGACACATCGCTTCATTCTGCTCGTGCTTGTGACTTCGATACTCGTGCGTAATTTCAAGACAGTATTGGTTTTATCCCGTTTTACCCTTTTCTCGTGGAAAGGGGAGATGTTGTAGTTCTATAACATAACCTTAGCAGCTTAATTCAAACTAATACTGATTCTTGTGCAGATGTCTAGAGTTGCAAAATTCTGAATGAACGTCGGATCTGGTGTGACATCGGCGTTCAGCGGTATTTCCCGCTGGCAGCTTGGGGAGGTTGTGGATGACGCGTGGCGCACAGACGGGAGCTACCCAGCTGCAGGTTCCACTTAAACGGTGATCTCTCTCTCTCAGCTCGGGATGACCGAACCTCCGACATGTGAAACACGTTCAGCTCTAATGTTGCTATCAGGCGTCCGGATACAAGGCGAGCAGAAGCTCTGGCGTCGCCCCGTGCGTAAAATCTCCCCAGCGCTGCATGGAGGATTTTCCAGACACGGAGAGCGGGAGCAAAGCGTCAAAAATCAAACAGTGAGGA
The DNA here is from genome assembly GCF_021018895.1 of Seriola aureovittata. Classification (NCBI taxonomy): domain Eukaryota; kingdom Metazoa; phylum Chordata; class Actinopteri; order Carangiformes; family Carangidae; genus Seriola; species Seriola aureovittata. Next base: position 19,199,437 of record NC_079384.1, on the reverse strand, counting down.
GGAAAAGCGAGTCGTGGTAGAGAGAGGGGTTTGGGGGGTTGCAGACGGTATGGATGCGGGTAAATAGGGAAGTGGACTCCTCAGCTCTGCGGGAAAGGAGATTCAGGGGACTCTCGGACACTGCTGGTGTCCCGGCGCAAGTGGAGAGGAGGGGAAATGTGTTCGCGGCAGGATGTAGCCAGGGGAGTTTTCACCGAGTCAGCAGCAGCGATCTCACACACACACACACACACACACACACACACACACACACACACACACACACACACTGACGCTGCTGCCTCCAGGGTTTTGTACGCTCTGGTAAGCCGCCTCTGTACCGCAGGTTTAACACTCTAACGAGGTTTAATGAAGTCTTGGATATGTTTGTCGTCTGTAGCCTGAAGCCTGAGACTGACGAGGTTACACGGATCCTCGGCATATGCGCATGTGACGTCGCTGACCTTTCCCGTGATGCCATTCCAGGTGATGTTCTGGCGGACCGTGGGAGCCAGAAGGATTGTTTCCACTCAGCCGGAAGAAGATGGAGACTGGAGGTTACTACACTTGACCTTACAATTAAAGGATATTTCTTGCAAATAAATGTGACTCAGAAATGTCTTTTAATTGTTTGGCTAAGTGTAGTTCGGCTATAGTGTTGGGATGAACCCCTGCTTGTGCTGCCTGCTGATGGACCCTCCAGTTTCAGCACCACACCGGACCGGACAGCTCCTCTGGATTCATAAGTCATTTACAGACTTTAGTTCTCTATATATGGAATCCTAGAAGGGACAAATGTATCTGCATACGGTGTGAGCTACATGGCATTGATTGATAAATTGAGATACTACAAAAGCTTTATACAATCAATATTCAAGTCAATAAATTTAAACATATATTTTGTTTGACACAAATTAATTAAACAAGATCAGGGGAAAACTGAAGAAAATTCAGGTATTTAAAAAACAAACACTAATTTGCTGTGGAAAGCATTAGGATGCTGTCAAAAACACCACCATTAGTTGGACTTTTGATTTTTTTTCTCTTGACTCTTCCCTTGAATTAATAAGTGTTATTTAGAGGTTAAAATTACACTTGGAAACATATAGTTGGTTTATTCAAGCACAGTCAACATTTTAGCTCTCGTCTCATCCGCCAAAATGTCAACTATGCTTAAGTACATCTGTTTTGGCACAAATGTTTGAATCAGAATTGTCAAAACTGTGAGTGATATCTCTTTTGAATAAATGTTTTTGTACTGATGAGGCTCTGAACCGATCAATGGACTTGTTGATAAGTGTGATCAGTTTATGTGGACTCTGAGGTGAGACAGAATCTGTGTGCTGACTGGAGGCCTGACGCATGTAAACACTTGCACTTCACCTTCTGTTTGCTCCCATCAAGATTATCGACTGTTCAAGCTCATCTTATAAGACAGTGTCTCCTTCCACCCCCATTTACAATCAATACCTGTCATTATTAATATCAACCTGACCATTATCATGGTCATCACCAACATCACCAGTATGGATCAATACATGAACACAAACTCATATAATCAAAGCGGATTAATATGAATTTAAATCCTCATTCATAAAATCGCGATTCTCATCTTTATCAATACTGATCAATACGTCAACATACAGTCAAAGCTCATCATCAGTGTTGTGACTACAGTCATAATCATTGTTAGTACTGTAACATCATCCTCATCTCCCTCATTAATAATGCTCTCATCACCATCATCCTCAACATGTGGCACCATCATCTGATTAATTGATCAATTTTTTCATAAAATTTTATCGTATGGAAGTCATAACCATGAATTATTAATGATTTATAAACTAATAAGACATTAAAATGATTAAATCTATTTGTCAATATCTATATTTTTCATCCATCTCCAAACATATAGTCATATTATATTATGGCAATATCATATAATACAGACAATATATATATTATAAAATGTATATTTTATATTTTATTGCTCTCCAAAGAAACCCACACATTTTTAAATTTGGTGATTTTTGATTTTTATGATAAACAGAGATACAGTGTTGATGAAAAGAACTTTATACTATATTAGACTATATTATTAGATTAACATCATATTATTGTATTAATGCATCTTTTTATATTAAATGATTGGATCTTGATTGTTAATAGATTTTTGTTGCACATACACAAACTGAAATGGCAACAGCCTGTTGCAGCAGCGTCACTGTTGCCCATTGATGGAACATCACACCTCCTACTGGCAACAAGCTGTTACTGCGAGGCTTTTAGACTGAAAGAGAGAGAGAGACAGACACAAAACATGATGTGAATGTTAAACATGTCCACTATAGTAAAAATGGAAAATTCATCAGAGAATAAATTTAAGCATCAGTTAATCCCACACTCTGTTTTCTTTCACATCATTGCTCCTTCATAAAGGTTAAACAATGGCAATATGTAGAATTTATGAGCAGTATTTGTTTATAACACACTGTAAAATAGCTGTAAGCAGATATAAGAACTTTTTAAACTGTTTATTAATGTATACTTCAATAGCTATAACTGTAGCAGTAGTATAAACAGTATAACACAGCAGTTAATTTGTGGGTTTCGTAGCAGTGGGTTTAAATCCTGCCTGAAAGTTTTCCTACAAAAACACATTTGTGAATTCAGCACCACATATATGGAAAAATACTTATATTTAAATGCAAAAGTTTTTGTCTTTTTATGTCTTAACTTATTGTCCATGAAAGTATTATAGATTATACTGTGGGATCAAGCATTTTTTATTTGTCAAGATGACTTTCAGGCCTTGTTAACAGCCAGTGTATTGCTTCTTTTGGTTATAATTTGTTTGCATTCATAAAAGTGAAGTGATAATATTTATTCTGTCTGCTCCATGTTCTCTCTGCCACCTAGAGTTTAAAGATCTGATGCGTCTTGCTGCTTCTAACTGAACTTGCCTGTGAAACTGAGAGCTGACTGCCTGAAGAAAAATCTGGAGCTCTGTTCAAAGTGAAGTCTCACTTTTGTTATGAAAGCCTTGATTCTGGATCGACTTTATTTCTCTCTGATGGAAACTTAATCTTCAGCTCGTCTTTTAAACTCAGCAGCTGAATCAACCCGGAGTGAACAGCCGTGCGATGACACAGCTGATCACACACAATAATCATCAGCTCTCAATCATTTGATATCATGTCAAATGTCTGCACAGAAATCATCCACTCACCCTGAAAAGATTCTGCTCCCTCCAAAAATAAACCTCCTCTCCTTTAGCTTCCTCCATCTGTTTTGTCGGCAGTAACTCCAGCGTGGATGACAATCTAATTGCATCCTCATCTCTCTCTGGTTTAATGGGCTGTCAGGTAGCATCATTACACACTTTCATTGCTTCCCTGCGCAGCTCACATATTGACAAAAAGTGACAATATGTGTGTGTGTGTTTGTGTAATGGAGGGAAGGTGCAAATTGTTTGAGGCTTGTATGGTATCATACAGCTAAAAAAAAGTTAAAGCATGAAACCAGTGTGAACATATGTGTGTGTGTTCTTATGTTTCTAGATTTATGAGCCTCTTGTCTTCATATGGATAAAACTGTAAAACAAAAAAAACACTGTCAAGAGTTTCATCAGTCACAGGAGATTTGTTGTGATTTTGTGACCTAAACATCATATCATTTGATGTTCACTGATGTCACACACACTTCGTTGAACCATATTGAAGCCCTTACAATTTTATAGTTTTTTACTTAAAGTTACGTTTTCACCTGTGCCTGTTTGTTTGTTTGTCAGAGGGATTACACAAAAAAGTACTATACCGTACTTGGTTGAGGGATGGGGCATCAACCACGGAAGAACCCATTAAATTTTGGGGCAGATCGGGATCATTTAATTGGACTTTGTCTCTAAAGTCTGGTGTATGTTTTTTCATATCCTTAGTAGAAGTCTGTGCTCTCTGAGTGCCCCAGTTTATGGTATACAGTACATTTCCTTGGTATCAGATCTTAAAGAATAGAGTCAAATTTTTTTAGGTCTGTCTCATCATTCATTCTCTTCATAATGGCCCTTTCTAATGTAAATTATGGGGGACAATAAAAACTCTTTGTTGGATCAAATCCTATTTATCAATCAAAACATTTTCAGGAGCAGTTGGGGATGAGATGTCTGACATTACCACTTTGGACTTTGGAGGACCTCAGGGGACTGTTCTTGGACCTATCTATTCTATCTATATGTTACAATTGGGCTTTTTAACTTATCGTTTTAACACATCTGATAATTTCTATGCAGACGATACTCAGCTCTGCTTGTCTGTGAAACAACCTAAATGACTGCCCGAAACTTTGAGATTTCTACATTTGACAGATGATAAAACCCAAATATGATAAATATTTTATCTTTTGTATGTGCTGAAAACCTAACTGATGCTTGTGTTGCTCACACCTAGATTATTTTAATTCAGTCAAGGAGCTTTAGCTTGTCTGCAGATGTTTCAAAATGCTGCAGCAGGTAGCAAATTACTCAGGTGTTGGCCAGTGGAATTTAGAAACAAATTAAATTACAGGGAGATTGTACATTTGCTATCTTTGCTCCTGAACTATAAATTTAGAGACACTTTGTCTTTTATTATCATATCATCCTGCTTAATTGGCTATCTTGCACTCCCTCGCTTTTCTCAACTGATGCTTTTTCAATTTGAGTTATTTTGTTTATTGTTTTTTTTAATATGTTTAACATATTTATCTGTTTAGTGCTTTGTACTGTTTGATGCCCTCTGTTTTGAAGGGTGTTAAATAAAAATATAGTTGCTTTGTTGCCAAGCTTTGCAAGGTACAGAGTACTTATAAATGGAATAAAACTAAAACAACACCTTGTCTTATTTTTTAGTATCTCAATTTGTATTTCAGCATTTCTATGCAGGAATAAAAAAAAGAAAAAAGGAATCAAAAAAGGGCTCTAGTGTGCACAGTGGGTCATAAAGGTGTGCTTTGCCATAGTAGTTTTAACCTCACTCTAAATGAAAGCAACAATGATGTGTGTGATGTGCAGTAGACAAGGAGACATGAAAGCATTTGCAAACTAATGTATTGAATGAAGTTCACAAGTGTAATAAGACAAACGTGCATGTTTATTCCAGAAGACACTCTGAGGATCATCTGAGCTGCCGACTGCACCACATTGTTTCCTCAGCCACCAGCGGAGGAGCAGTAATCAACTTTCCAAACAAAGCAATAATGTTGTGCAGATTAGGCTGAGCAGCAGGGAGCAGCAGCCAGATCAGATCACATCCATCAGCAGTGAGACGGCTGTCTGAGGCCGACTGCAATAAGACTTCAGAGCTTGAAACCACAGGAGTGTGTGTTTGTGTGCATTTGTGTGCAAGGCTGGAAAATAACTATAAATATGCTTGTCATGTTGGCTGAGAAGCTTTTTTTATGTGTTTTTTCAAATAACATCTAAATTAAATAATTTTACTTTCATGTCAGGAGATTGTTGCTGACGTACTGTACTCATGTATTTTTGGAAAGGCAAGACTCACAGGGCAGCGTGTTGTTCTGCTGTCACATCTTTTCCAGGAACAGGTTTGCTTTGAAGAAGCTCTTTTCCCTCAGAGGGCGATCTGTGAAAAAGAAAAGAGTCCACCTGACACAGAATAACAGCATCACATGACCCTTGTCTGACTGGAAATTTGTGTTAGTTCAACAAAACTTTAAATCACACAACAAAAAAGTTGGTGAGCTCGCCCCCTCTTGGCCCCACGCTCTCTTCTCCACCTTTCAGGATCTGCAGTAGAGATGAAGGCAACAGAACCGCCCGTCTTCTGATTGGACCCTGCTTTGTGATTGGTCACTGGTCATTGTCCAGTCAGATTCAGGTGAAAAAACAGAGTCAAAATTTGTACTTAAAAGTGTGGGAACTTTGAACGCTGAGTTTTAAACACAGTTTTCTGCTCTGTATCATAGATGTTTACAAAATCACTTCTTCTTTCACAGTGTCTTTGTGTTACCTCACCAATTATATTCTTTGTTCACAGATTTTAATCACACCATTTTTTTTAAACAAATACAAGTCTCTTCCACACATGCACAATTTCTTCATATTAACAAACTTGAATGGTTTACAAAGGTTGATGTACAACTACAAACCTAAACCCTAATTTGAGCCCATATAGGTATTGGGTGTAGTCATGACTTACCATTTCTGGCTGGTTGTGGGGGGGACACATCATTTGTGGTACTGAGTTGGATTCTGGCATTCCTATGAAAACATCTATTTGTAATTATATTAAATAAAATGGCTTTCCATTGCAGGGCAGACAATGACATTTAGGCAGCTCTTCACAATACAATACTGAGAAACATTCATTTCAACTTAAAATTTGTTTTGAGCACAACCACCAAAAGTGAGATTTAAAAGTAAAGCTAACAACAGTTTGAGTTTGTTTTCTAAAAAATGTTCACACAGAATTTCCCAGCATAAAACAAGCCATGTTAAATGTTGGTTTAAGTGCCATCTGTTGGTGACAATAAAAATGAGAGTCTAATTCACATTGAGACAATAATAATTAAATTAAAGTAAAAGTAAAGTATTTCAATGTTGAAAACCTGACACAAATACAATGTTGATTGAGTGCTTCTTTTGTTTCAACATAAAAATTGTGACTGTGAATGTAACTCTCATTCAGTGATGCTGCTTTCATGACACTGCAACCAATATACAGGTTTATGCAAAAGCTATCCCAGTTTCAGATAGAACATGAAGCTTTACAGTGATCCAAAGCTGCAGATTATGTTTACAGATTTCAAATTATTAAGTCAGGATATTTCCTCTCCTGCTGTCTATGGGATGATGAGATAATAAAATACAAAACTAAGTAATCCCTGTTGAACAAGTGTTGAATTGGTGTTTGGGATATTAATATTGCCTTTATTTTTGAATGGGGATAATGGAGAATAGATATGTTTGTACTTTGACTGTACATAGATAAAGTCCTCAAATTATCCAGTAAATTAAAAGACGCTGTTTAAATCTAAATCAAAGTATTATAAATCACAATCTATACATGAAACAATTATGTCAAGTTCACAAGGGATGAGTGTTTGTATCAAGTGAACAGTCCCTAACATTTGTGTGGATGGATAGGAAATCTGGCTTTATGGATTTGTCTTGCTCTTATCTTGTCTCTCATTTAAAAAGTACTGGAGGAAAAAGAATGGCAGCCAAGACGAGAATATCAATTTAAGAGAGACGAATGGGAGAAGGACCACTGAAAATAAGATGTATTTGTTTTTTGTATCTGTTCATTAGAGCTGATCCCTCCTCTACTACACTGGATATCCAGTCTAGTCTCTGTCATGCCATTGTGTCTTATTCCTTTAAGCAGAGAACCCTGGGTTGTTGCTGCGACCTTTTCAAGCTGACACAACTCTGAAATAGCTGAATTTTAACAAAGAAATCGAGTCATTTTGGGAATGCGAAGACATGCTGGGGAGGTCAGCTCTTCATATTTATTCATCAAGTACAAAAAAAAAGAAAAAAAGATTGTCCTTCCACTGAAGGCAACGGTTAGGGCTCAGCTGTTGACGCGTTGAACCCTCTATGAGGTTTTTTGTTTGACTTTTCAGGCAGCTGAGATCTGTCAGGATTTAATGATGAACGCAAACATGGTCAGAATATAAACAGGAAAACGGACTCATTGTTAGAAATAGGAGTTCTGAAACTCTAGTGTTCAAGATTGATTTGTAGAAAATAAGAATAAATGTAGCGTAGTAGCTCCTAACACAGATGAGAAATCTCTCACATGGGTTGTTTATGAAGTCACTGACATACCACTTATTTTTATTTTTTTTCTTGAACCATGTGTAAAGCTGTTCTTGAACAAACATGATTTATGTACTGTCTAATTCTATTATTTCCTTTCTGCTACAGCAATGAAACCCACTCTCCATGAAGGTCCATAAACCATCATAACATCACCATTATTAAACGCTGTCGTACATGACATGATTTGACTCAATTATGACCTCCAGAAGGAATGAGGTAAGCAGCACACAGTGTTCCACTCAGGTCTTCACTTTATTGTATTTTCTCCTCAGGTAAAGAACAAACATCAAACAGGTGTAACACTAGATGTAGAGTGTCATGACTGCATTAACACACAGATCAAAGAAATCTGACACTGATGCAATCTCATCTTCAAACTAAGAAGCCTTCAGCTTTGCAACAGGGACCATTGCCTCAACACATCTAGAACCAGCAAAGGTTTCCTGAGTGCTACATGATACTTGTTTAAAAAGTTCACCTCTTTGAAAAGCCTAATAAAACTACTTATTCTCTCCAGCTTCCCAAAATAAATGGAACCCCACAATCACTTCAACACACACAATTCCCAATAATGACTACAATATATTCAGTTTTTTAACTTTATATTAATATCATATTAAGAATCTTACATGACAGAGACTACTTAAATGTTTAAAAGAGATATAGTATTCATATGTTGTCACTCTCTAACCTCAAACTAGCCAGTAAAATGGATGGTCACAGGCTAATCATGTGGACTGTGCCTTTGTTTCCTGTCCAAAATTAAGGATTGTTTCAGAAAACATTAAGAATTTAAACTATACAACCTTTCACCATTATCACAATAAACTGCATATACTGCTAGAATGCAAACCATAGTGGCAGAACATTTGAGAGTTAGAGTCAGGTAGAGTCAGGTTAGTGGAGACCGTGTAGTAGGACAGGTTGCCAGCAGGCCAGTCCAGATACACTCCTAGTCGCTTAAAGCCAGGAGAAGACACATTAACAAGCACTGTTTTAACATTGTAAATGTGACAGTATCCATCGCCCATGTTTTCCTCCTTATTCCTCTGTATGTGACACCTGCACAAACATAACCCAACCACTCTACCTCCCTGTAATGACGCCCACTCAGCCCCTCTTTGCACAACACCTGCTGCTACATGTCAAACCTCTCTGGCTGATCTTTGTATGGCTGCCGTTTCCAGGACTTCACCTTTTTGTTGTCCTCAGAAAGAGTCAGGACCAGGTGTACTGTGTCCGAGTCCAGGGTCAGCTCGCAGTCATCTGATGGAGGGACATAATCTGTTACCACATCACCATCCATACTGCATTTACAAAGCTATGTCCTCAATGAATGATCATTAAATCCATACTGTATCCGGTGCCCCATTTTTCAATAGATGTGTAACTTACATTTTTGTCTTTTATTATAGGAGTTTAGAGTCAGTGGAAGCTCAAGCACTCAGTGGAGTTAAAGTGTTAGTTGAAGTGTAAGTGCTAAAAAGTGTCTGGCTCAAAGATATTTAAAATACAAGCTGAAAGCAGTAAAAAGTTCAGTTTGAAATGTAGCTAAAAGGAAAGAAAGTTGAGGTGTCAGTTGATGTCTATGCACTAATTATTTCTCATGGAGGATAGTAAAGTATTAGAAACACCTATAATGCAATGCTGTTAAATGTAACCATAAACTGCACCCTCAACAATAACCATGAAGACCAATCAACGGCTCAGTAAAAAAAAGTTCCATTAAAACTGAATGTAGGATTTATTCACCTCCGTTGTATTAGGCTGAGCAGCCAGTGCAGTAGACATCATTGTTAAGTCTGAGAAAAGTGATGGTGATGAAAAGAGCATCAATCATACATGGCTATATCTCAAAAAGTAATAAAATTCAAGCTTGAAAAAGGCTGATTTAAAGTAATAAAGACTTATGACCCGCTAAAAGTTTAAATAAAATTACTAGCTTCAGTAACGATGAGGCAAGGAGAATCCTTAAAAAGAATTAGGGTGAAATAAAATAAAAAAGTTTAAAGGAAATAAAAGGTGCAATTAAAGGGTCTATTAAAAGAAATTTGATTTACATCCAAGGGAAGCTACAAGTTTCTAGCCCTAAGTGTTTAGAGATAGTTACGCATGAACAAAACATGAGCACACTATTGACTTACACCAGAACAACTCTCTTCTGGCTTGTATGGTTTCAACAGGAGGCATGTAAGGACGGTTGAACTCATCAATGATCAGGATGCCCTCCCTATAGCAGTGAATGCCCGCACCTTCCTGTCTCACATTTTCTACAGCTGCCACAAGGAAACAGACATAAACGGGTCTTCAAGTATTTGGCATTGGAGTTTTAGGCGACTCCAGGAACTCAGTCAAAACCAGCATGCTGTACCTTTGATTCAAGAAGCTCCCTGATCATCTCGCTCTTACTTGACACAGTCTTGGCTTTTGCCCCTTCTATAATATCAGTGCAGGACCTAATGACGTTGATCTCTCTCTCTTCACACTCCAGCCACTTGTTAAGGCTTTCAATGTTGAAGGGTGATCTGAGGCTATCTTCAAAAACTTTCATCATTGCTCTGTCTTGGCAATGACCTGTCGAAGGTTTAACATGTAGTCATTACACAGGTTTTGGAAGTTGTACAGGTTCTTTTTAATCCGCGGAAACAGTGACACTTGTTTGTCTTCCAGGGATTCGTTGCATCACCTTTCCAGTTGCCTTATGGCCTCCAGAATGCTGTGAACCTTCCTAACCTTTGGGGTGCTGCTATCAGCAGCCATTTGAGGTGCTCTGAAGTAAAAATTTGTCAGCTGCACCAGCCAGACTGTCATTGGGACAGCTTTCTCTTTTCCTATCATTTGGGGAATTTGCTGTTAAGTTTGCACTGTATCTTCAAAGGTTGTAGGGTTGCATGCGAGAAACATATTTACCATGAAATCTGCAGGAGAAGTTGTTGGTTATGGCATTTTCTTCATCGGTCAGCTGTACAGCACCTTGCCCTGAAATTTCAACTAAGGGGATCTTCTTTATCACAGCCTCCATTCTGCCCTGGATTTCCTGAACGTTGCTAGCATCTACTTTGTCGCTGTCAAAGGCAAAGAAAGCATTGGCCCCATAAAGGATGCCTATCACTACATGTGTTGCCTGGATGTTCTCAAACGATTCAGAATACTCAATATGTTTGGTGCCAAGGTTAGTCATCAGCTGTATGAAGTTAGTGGTAGCTTTGTACTGAAGCATCACTCTGCTCTGATTCTGATATTTCTTTGTATCATTCAGGTATTTGGCAGATCCTTCTAACAAGCCAGGCCTCAACATCAAACAGGGAAGAGGTGTCTTCAATGTAATCAGAGGCAATAATTTTAAATGCGCTGCTGGGCTGTGGGCAGTCAACTGTGCTCTCTTTGAGAACGTCATTGTCCCACAGTGTGAAACCTACAACAAGTAAACAAAAAACAAACCACAAAAACATCAGTCATCTGTTGAAGCAGCAAAGCGAAGCCTAAAGAATAAAATACCGATTTGTATTTATCAGTTTGGTGGCAGCTGTGTTTGAAGAAACTCTGCAAGAAAAGCGGCATCAGACTGGTAGTATTCAGTTGAAATACTAATGACAGGAAGCCCTCAGTTGGCATGTCACTCAGAAACTAATCAACTTCCTTTTTTTTGATTGAATAGCACTAAAGACCTTTGGTGACTAATTGTATGCATGTTGTTAAGAGATTCAGGAAGGCTGCACACAAGATGCAGGATAGTCTCAAATATCACTGTGCAGACAAGAACTGATGTTACTGACTTCTGCCTCTATAGATTGAACACCAGTAGGGGTATCTATACCTTTAGGCTCTGTGGTGACATGAATTTGAATAAGTTACCTGGGCAAGTCAAAAGATATTAAACTACCAATGTGTATTTAAGTTACTGAAAAGAAGTAATTTATCAGCTCCTTTATACGATCTTTTACCTGGGATGAGTCTATCTTGCCGAGCATCATAGAGCATCCCTAAGGTGAAAGGTCGACCCAGGGAAGTCACCACCAAGATGTCTGAAGATATGACTCCAACCTGTTGGGAAAAATCAACAACATGGGTCAAAGAGATAAGTGGAGACAAGTAATAGAAACATTTCTGGTAAAAAAAAAGAAAAAAAGAGTAATACGACAGCTGAACATTGACTGGGTTTCACCTGATGAAGAAGTGTAGATCAGCGGAGCTGTGTACGAGTCTCCTTGACTTCCAGCTTCCAGTCTGATGGTCTGTGATCACTTATATTCTGTCAGATACTTCTGACCCCTCACTCTGCAAACCTGGAACCTGTCGACTCGGATAGATCATGTTTCCGTTGAAATTTCACTGAAGATTTTCTCACAGCTGTTTTCCATTTTGGTATTTTTCCATGTCTCACATTGTTGTGTTATGTTTTTTTCTGGCCAATAATAAAATTAGCCATATTCACAGCCCTGTTAACTTTCAAGCTATAACAGGAAATTATTGAATACAGTTTGATAAAACATAATCCCCATTACTTAACATTATAAAACCTATGAATAAATTAAAACCTTTGTCTTTACATGTCTAATGTCTAAAGGGTGTAACAATAAACAGACAGCAAATTTTGACTTTGCTTTATTTCTGTGAATTTGTCCGCTTCACTTTGAGAGTGTGTGCATGGCTGAGTTACATATTCTTTCTTTCACTCAAATATTTACTTTAACTTATTTAATCATACTGCCTGAAAATGTGTTTTAAACCTGAGCTCTCTTTGATCATTTCTACGTTCAGTACAGTATATTTCTTATGTTATACTGATAAAAGCATCTCTTGTACCCTTAGATATGTCCAGATACTATCTTACTGTTATTAAAAAGTTGCCAGCTATACCTATAGAAGGAGTTTAGCTGAGGATGTCAGAGATTCAATCAGCAACAACACAAGGAAGCTACTGTTTGTTGTTGTTGCTACAATACAAAATAAATACAGTGAGGAATACAGCTTAATATGCACCTAACCCTAATTCCGTGACTCCTACTCAGAACCATGCAACATGTTAGTGCACCCTGCACTGTTGCAGTAGGATATGCAAGCCTCACATACCAAAACCTGAAAAATGTGAAATGTTATTTATACATTGAGACACATGGACTTAATACATACGTATCTAAGTCAGGAGATGCAACATGTAAACAAAATAAGACCTAATAATGACCACTTTATATTATCTTAACAATGTTTACATGCACAGTGGATTATTATCTTCTAAACCTGCTTGTGAACACAGCGTGATTCAAAATGAAGAAGGTAATTATTAAAACGTATGAATATGCCTGAACTCATTATCAGCCAGACCAGACATGCAAAAGCTCTGAATGCAAATTTCAGTTAAGTCTCGACTTGACTCTGTCAGATGATGCAAAATTAGGAATATGAATTAAAGCTGTGAGGAAAATATTTTCCCACATGCACTGCTTGAAACTCACACACATCTGTGAGACAGAAAAGCTACAGGTGTGCAGGAGGCAGGTCATGGGGCGGAGTCGGAAGGATTTAGATTTATTAAAGTTATTGCACAACATTACACATCATCAGACCGGAAGCTCCAGTGAGAAGTCAAAAGACTTGCACACAACTCTGAGCTAATCTACAAACCTTCGCCAGGTGAGAGAGAGATACTGGGATTTTTAGTAAATGTTTTACAAAGTTTAAAATGACATTACTGTTTTGTTTGATGTCTCTGTGACTATGATGATTTGTGTCTCAGCAGGCTGCAGACATGTCTTCAGATATCATGGAGAGGGCTGGTCTGGGTCGCCCCTTCAACCTCAGGATGCTGTATGACGCCCGCCGACAGAAACTGATCCCAGGTAACTTATGATGTAAACTACTCTAGAGTGTTGAAGTGTTAAATGTCACAATAATAAGAAAATATCAAGATATTTAGAGTATATGTTTGGGATGTCAGTGTCCCGTATAGTATTTCAACTAATTAACCTTAGTAAATATTACTAGTTTATGGACAGATTAAGGCCATGTTCAGGCTGACATTAGCACTGTGTGAAAAACCACAGCCCTCTCATTCATTGTAAAGGGACCACTGCAGTGGAACAGTAGAGGTGCTCATGCAGAGGGTTCTGGCAACAGAAAAAAACACAAGGTCATCCAGCATAAACCTGAATAGCTTTTGCTGCAACACAATCCAACATCCTCCAGCAACACACTGCAGAGACCAATCAATTTTTTATGGCTGTTGCCATGATAACTTTCCAAAGTTATAAAATCCTGTCACTGTTTTATGACCTGCTGTGATTTGTTTTGGAGTCATAGATCTATTACTGGATCATGTTTTGTTGTCTCACCAGCACCTGAAAAACATGGCCCTACCAACACACCCTCTCTGCTCAATGCTGCTTTAAGAGATTTTTTTCTCCTCTTCTGTAGGTTTCTCATTGTTTGGCGATGAAACTCTACTAAAGTACAAATCAACTAACCGTGAAGCTCACTGAAAAATCTCTGACCAGCAAACTTTCCTGCAAGTTTCATGGGGAGTTCTTTCTTGAAAGCCTCCCCACAACTTTTGAAGATGCAGTGAAGACCTTCCAGAAACTTCCAGACCTTCTTGGAGAAGAGGGAGCGGAAGCAGTTCCAATGAAGGTCTAGTTGGTGCCCTTGAATAAATTTTATTCTAAAGCTGAGCAGCTGCTCTGTAAGATCACAGTTGGTTAAATGAGAAAGCTTCAAAGCACCCTGGAAGACTTATATCAGATATTTACACTTAGATCAAGGGTTAGATTGAGAGGACCTTCCTGCTCACGTAAAGCATGCGCTGTACTTTGTCTTCACCTTCCTGCGGTGCAGTGATACCTACCTTAAAGTGCTGTCCAACTTTTTGGAATCACCTGGTCCATACTGCACTAATGATTTTGGGCCATCTACCGAAGACCTGTGGTGCTACTCTACTCGAGTGTTAATCAAAATGAAGAAAAAAGCCCAAACCTTTAGTGAGCTGGCCAACAACATGAAGGACAGCAGGAATGTCCGCTGAGATACACTGAGTGAGAAACACCAAGGAGCAAGCACCTACTATTACAAGGAAGGCAGTCTGGCCAGTGAGGTCTTTACATTTCATCGAAGACAGAAGAGACTTACTTTGATGTAAGTAATTGTTTCTGCATTGATTCACATTAATTTCCCATTTATTTGGAAACAGACCACGGGCTCCTAGTTTCTGTTTGTTTAATCATCTCTCCACCCTCAGACTTTCTCTACCCTTTGCCACCAGATCCTGCTCCTACCTGTTCCTCATTACCTCACATTACCAGATTGTCAAACTTGTATTACTGCCATTGCATTGCAGGCTTTTCCTGCCTATAGCCTGTTCCCTGTTCTTGTCCCTGTTCCCTGAAATTCTTACCTACCTCCCTTGTCTAGATTTTCCTGCCTGTTTGAACTCACCTAGGTTCAGGACCGAAATTCAGCTTGTAAACAAATGCTGAAGGGTAAGGCAGGTAGGCAGTTTGAGGGCATCTGCTGGAGAAATTGGAAACAACAGGGTCCACAAGAAATGTTTGAACTAAGGGAAGAGGGTGATGGGTGATAAAAGACATGTTTTTATCATTTCTGTCTTGTAAGTCCAGACAAATCTTATATGAAAAGTGTGAACTTGTCTTCATCAGATCAATTTATTAAAATCCTAGCGTTCCAATTCAAATGATTAGTAAAGTCTGAATGGTGATGACTGGAAACTGGTCCTGTCTTGTTCTCTCCATCAGACGACTGTGACCTCACCTTTGACCCAAACACAGTGAACTACATGCTCACCCTGTCTGCGAGGCTGCAATCGTGATCACCCTTAGAGGTTTGACTGCTCTCAGCAGGTGTTGTGCAAAGAAGGCCTGACCAGGCGCCATTACTGGGAGGTGGAATGGACCGGATACGTTCATGCAGGTGTCTCGTACATAGCAATCGGCAGGAAAGGAACAGGCTCTGTGTGTGCTGTTGGACAGAACAGGTTCTCCTGGGCTTTAGACCATATTCCCAGCAGTGGACACAGAGTCAGGCATAATCAAGAAACCAATAATGTCACTGTGTCGTCTTCAGGCTCTAAGCGACTGGGAGTGTTTCTCACTTGGTGCGCCAGCACTCTGTCCTACTTCACGGTCTCTAATGACCTGCATAACATTTACACCTTCCACGCCAGATTCACAGAGCCTGTTTATCCAGCCTTTTGTCTCGGGGCCAACTTTGACCATGGACAGGTTAGATTACTTTAAAACACAGTCACAGTTACTAACATTAGAAAGCTCTCAGTACATACTGTACATCCACCAAGGCTGCACAATTATCTAAACTTGTTATTTTGAGATTTGAGTCGGAGAACTAGGAATCTGTTTTTCTCAAAAATAAATATCTATGTATAATATAAAAGATATTTTAAGTAAAAGTAACTCCTCAAAGACTCTTTTGTCCATCTGGTAAAAAACACACTTGACCACTGCATAAAAAAAGGAGTTTAACCCATTTATCAACAGATTCCATTTCTTATGAGAGGGCAAACTGTGGCTGAAGATTCATTCCAGGGTGTGCAGTAATTCATAAAAAAAGATGTGAGAAACGATGATCCAACTGTATAGTTTAACAAAAATCTGCCAAAAGTTAGTGGGGTAAAAATATACATGAATACTAAATGACATAATCCAATTGATTACTAGAACTGGAAAAGTACATTTCATTTTGATTACTGATTATTCCTACAACCACATATTCCTCACTTTATGCTAAATCCATGTCAAAATTTTTTTTCAGTGTGTATTTTTTTAAATGCAAAATTGATTTATGCGGTCAGATAAAGTTTAGGCCGTTTTAACAGTACAGTGCATATTCTAGAAAGTGTTTAAAATGTAAAAAAAGATGAACCACAACTCAGTGTGATTATACTTCAAACATCAAACCTACATTTCGATTCCAGCTGTTTAAAGTGACACTGTTATTGATCCATGTTAACATTATTATTCTGTAGATGCTGATTATGTGCACAGTTTGTGCATAAACACACAAAAACAAAGCCCCATGGAAATGAATGTTTTACATATATGTATTTATTATTGAAATACTGAAGAATGATATTTAGAGTTTGGTTTGATATGGTTTAATATCGATGCTCAAATTACTGCATTTTAAACAATTAAACCATAATTTCTTCTCTTTTAAACTGCCACCATGAAATGCGGGGTCTGTGTTTGTCAGTGTGTATTTACATTTGGCATCGGCATTTTTTCAATGCATTTAGTAAGTCTAATATAATACCATCCTCAGTCATAACCACCCTTGAGTCATCATGATGTTCATGTTAACTAATGTTATAAGCGCTGCAGCATTTTATTTAATTTATTTGATCAGTTCAATGTACAGTTTAATGTTCCGAGGAGAGAGTCAGTGCTTTGAAAAAAAATTGAAATATTTCAGATTTCTAACACACTGGAACACCTATTGGACATGTTTGCTCTCTCTGAAGAAAGTGAACTACTGAGCTGAACATGTATTAAACATTTTCTACAGATCTTCTGAATTACTGAGAAGTCATCACACGCCTTGGGTTCCACCTCTGTTTAGTTTTTGTGTTTTTGTTTCCTCATGACATCAGGGACTTTTGCTCACCCACGCTTAGGTGGAACCAGATGTTAACGTACTGAATACTCACAAGACTAGTTAGTGAACTGCTGTAGGTGGCGAGCTAACCCGTTACTCACTAACTGACCCAACAGGGATTGAAAGTGGTCAGAGCTTTCTTACAGTCAGTTAGCAAAAATTTTAGCTTGTTAGCTTAGCTCACTCACTAATAGGGCGTTAAATCCACACAGTTGACTCAAACCACTGCTCTTTAATGGGACAGTCTTTAGTCTGATAGAGGAGGTTAAATAACCAAAATACAATACATTTATTCCTTATGTCCCTCCACTCAAAGTTCAGCACTGTCAGGATGGGTCACTATTGGTCAATGGCACTAATTCATGTGTCAAAGTTCATCAAAGTTGAACTCATTTCAAAACATTTGTGCAGATTCATTTTGCCTCCTCCAGCAGATTCTGTAACTGGGGTTAGCCTTTACTCTTATCAGTCACATGCCCACACAGCTGACTTGCAATTCCCCATGGACCTCTAAGTACACTACAGTACAGTAACACTGTTGTTTGTCATAAAGTCTGACATGTCCGCCCCTCGGAGTAAAGTCCCTTCACCCGCACCTTTATGAGGATTTTATGAACACTGCTGACCCACATGTGACCAATACCTGCACAAAGAAAGAGGGGAGCATCATGATGCTTCAGGAAACATTTTAAAATCCTGGTTTAAGCTGCACCATCCTCACGTTCTGTGGCTTTACCTCATATTGATATCTGACAGAACCATGAAGTGGGTGGGAGTATCCATGGGGGCAGGGTAAGGAGTCTGGGTTAAAACAACTTATTCAGTTGGACAGAGGACAGGCTTCTATATTTACAGGGTAAACAGGTTCAGTAAATGTGGTGAGAAGGGTGAAGAGGTGACTTAAATGTGTTAAAGGAGATCTTGTAGTAGGAAAGTGGGGTTTAGTAATGAAAACAACCGTACAGTAAACTTTTACACACAGCCTTGTATTATAAATGTCTCATATTTTATTATTGAATATTCAGTAACATGTTATGTATAATTCATTTACTTATGAATGCTTATTTACAGTAAGTGTATAAATCTATTCTTTTCCATTCATTCATTCAAGTTTAATTCTAGTAGAAAATAACAAAACTGTCCAGTGATACCTCAACATATTTATTGAATATTCTGGTCAACAAGAGAGAAAACATGTCCAAAAGCTGTTTTATGTAAATTTTACTAAATTATACAGTGGGAGAGGTTCAGCTCTATCAGCTACATTCTCAACAGAGAAAAAGACAAAATAGAACAGGGATCAATCATAACTTCATCAATAAATGTGTAGAATGTAGACATGTAGATAATGTTAATTATATATATTTAAGTATATTTACTTTCTTTTTGTCATTTGTCACTGTCATGTCCACATGACAGCACAAGTTAAAGAAATGAAAAATTAAAGCAGCAATTGCAGCTTAAAACCAATAACAGGCTTAGTTTATCAGATGTAGCCAAATTACAAAATTACAAAATACAACATTCAAAATACAAAAATTAACACGACAAATAGAAATAAAAATGAAATAAAAGTATAAGGAACCACTACCCCAACATTAATACCACAAAGACTTAAATGCAGTGATTCAAATTTAAATTTAAGATGCTAAATGCTAAAAAAGATATGCTAAATCCATGTTATGTGTGATACAATGAAATGTTATGTTGTTGTTATTTTAGTTGTTTGAATTTGTATATTTGAGCAAAAACTTGAAAAGCATATTAAAATGAATGCAGAAATTGTTTTAGCATTAAGTGAAAATACTTTTCTAGTTCAGTTTCAGGGGCTTTCATTTTGTGCTGCTGTACTGCAACACTGTGCAGCGTGTGTGCTCTTACTGCTCTTATTCAAAAGGACTCAGGTAAACAAAGTTGGAGTTCACCCAAATCCAGACAGCCGGATAAACGGCCTCAGTGAATCTGGTTTTGAAGGTGTAGAGGTGCCTTAATCTGTTAGAAGAGACTCTGTAGAAGGACAAAGTCCCAGCATACCAGTCGAGATACACTCCGACTTTCCTGCAGTCACCCTGGGGAAGAGGGCCGCAGTACTCTTTAGCATTATGCCAGGCATAAAGCCCGTACCTGTGGCCAAAATACCAGGATACGTTATTATGTCCAAGCCTGCTCGCTGGACCCCCTCCTTTCCTGCCAATTCTGTCGTATGCAACAGCTACACCGACCTCATCGCTGTCACCAACACTCCACTCTACCTCCCAGTAATGGCGCCCTTTTAACGCCTCTGTGCACAACACCTGACAGTGTTTATCAAACCTGCATGGATCATCAGGATACTGCTGCCAATCTACACATGTTGCCATTTTGTTTCCCTCAGACAGAATGAGGTAGTTGTTTGCAGTTTTAGGGTTCAGGGTGAGATCATAGGCATCTGATGGAGAGACCAAAGTACAACCTGTTACTTGTCTTCATCATCATAACACCGCACATGACTAGAAGTGAAACAAATGTATAAAAAATGACTTACACCAGAGAAGATCTCTTCTGTTTTTCACAGCCTTCACATCAGAGATGTCAGGTTTTGTGAAGTTATCAGTGACCAGATTGCCTTGCCTGTAATGGTAGATGGTCGCTCCTTTGTATTTCTTGTTTGCCATGGCTGCCACAAGGAAACGGAATCGGCTGTTGTTCCTCAGTGCTTTGGCAAAGGTCTCGGAACGTTTCGGCTTTGTTTATCATTTCCTCTCTAACGTTACTAAGGGGGTACCCCTTGATTTCGATGGTGTTTCCTGATTTAGGTGAACGCAAGTAGTTGTCCAACACATCGAGGTAGGCATCACCGCTTTCCATGAATGTGAAATCAAAGCACAGAGCATCATCTGCGCCTCGAGCAAAAGCCTCTCTTTCCAACTCATTTTCATTTGAGACAATCTTCACCTTGGTCTTGTCAATGATCTTGAGACAGATATTGATGACATTGATTTATTTCTCTTTATTGTCCATCCACTTTTTTAATTTGTCTGTACTGAATGGTGACCTCTCTCTCTCTTCAATATATTTTTTCAGTGAGCTCTCGGGTTCTGCACCTGCACGAATAGCTGGCAGTTTCTTTTTGAGTTTATTTTGGAGTTTTGATCTGTAACGATTACACAGATTTTGGAATTTTTTCATCTTTTCTTGGATTTGAAGAAACTTCTCGATCGCATTGTGTTCCACACATTCGTTGGACTTCATGTCCAATATCCTAAAAATGTTCAGAGCCTTTTGAATGTCATCCAGGAGCCCATCGCTGATCTCTCTCATGAGCTTCACAGCTTCAGGGTCAAGACATATTAACGGCATCAGCCAGACCTTCAATGGAACAGAATTTTTCTCTTCTTTCAGTAGCTTTGGAAG
Source organism: Seriola aureovittata (assembly GCF_021018895.1). Taxonomy (NCBI): domain Eukaryota; kingdom Metazoa; phylum Chordata; class Actinopteri; order Carangiformes; family Carangidae; genus Seriola; species Seriola aureovittata. The sequence goes on along the minus strand of NC_079384.1, from coordinate 19,178,622 downwards.
CTGTGCGAAGCTTGTCAGTGCCGCTTCAAATGTTCGAGGATTGCCATCAAGGAGAAAGTCACCATAGAATGTGCAGGAGAATTTCTTGGTAATGGTCTTTTCTGTGTCACACAGCTGGAATCGAGCATTCATTCCACCTTCAAATGAGGGGATCTTCTTTAACACAGCCTGCATGCTAACCTGGATGTCATTAACGCTCTTAGCATCCAACATCTCACTGTCAAATACAAAGAAAGCATTTGCCCCATAAAGGATGCCAGTGACTATGTGCGTTGCCAAGCCCTGCTTGATTACAGATTGTTGTTGCCTATCCTTCTTTCCAAGACGAGTGATCACCAACTGTTTGAAGGTGGTGGTAGCTCTGTAAGTGAGTGTCACTCTGCTCTGATTAAAATATTTCTTCTGATTTTCCAGGTATTTGCCGGATCCTCCAACTTCTACCAGTCCACCTAGGAAACTGGCCTTCAGGGAACCTTCAGCGCTAAGCAGAGAAGACCTGTCCTCTATGGAATCAGATAAGGAAATGTCAACCTTACTGGTGTGCTGCGGGCTTTCCTGAATGTGGTCTTGTAGGGTACTATCTTCCCACAATTTGACACCTACAGGGAAATGAAAACAGTCCGCAATCTGTTAAACCATGAAAGTCAAGATATCCAAACCATTCTGGTTTGCAGCTGTAGGACAAACAATCTGTATTAGTGTAGAGTAAGAAGACATTCAACACCAAATACTGGAAAACTCAATTTACTTGATAGATTTAGAGACAGTTTCAAGGTAAGGCAAGGTAAGGTTTACTCAGACTATATTTTAACTGACTCACTTTTGACTTTAATATATATCTACAAAAGTAATTATACGCCTCCTTGCGTAAATTTCCTCAAAGTAACAGTACTTTTACTTGAGTAAGAATTTACCTGGGATCAGTTTATCTTTGCGGGCATCATACAGCATCCCTAAGGTGAAAGGTCGACCCAGGGCAGCCACTTCTAGATTATCTGACGCCATGTCTCCAACCTAAAATGAACCATCCAAAAACATACAGTAGGTCAAACCTACACCCCAGAGATGTACGTCCATTACACTCTCAAAAGAATCCTTATCTATACACTTACTGAGTGAAGAAATGGCATTCACAGGAGTTCAGATTCAGACGTCTCAGACAGAAGCATACAATGTCAGCAACTGAACCTGACTAATGCTGCACCAATTCCTCCAGATGTCTTGCCCGGCAAGTCGTATATATTCATAGCTATCACATGGTCATAACACATTTCCATACGTTACCCATATAAGGCGAATCTACAGTCTTCACCAATATGTGTAAAGATTCTATTGGTCACTTAACCTGGTCTTAGTCACATGATCTTACTTGACCATTGTGTAACACTAAGGACTTTATGATGTTACGTGTCAATCTGTGTCTTCCTCTTCCCACTCTCTCAACTTGCTGACACAGATACCAGCTTTTGTTTTTTCCCTTATTTCCATCATTAGTTTCTTTTGCAAATAAATACATTCTTTATGCATCCAACTCAGTATCGTGTCTGTCCTTGTGTTGTGGCTTTTGAGCCAGTTGCAAGCATTTCTGCTTTTTACTGGCTACGTGATGAGGTTTCTGTTTCTCTTTCCGGCTATGTGATTAGGTTTTTGTCAAAGATGTGAGAACATTTACTCTGACACATTCTCAGCTACTTGCTAAATATTTTTCCTGTGAGGCCTAACCACACTTTGCAGATTGTGGGTTTTTTTTCAAAATCTGATCTGTGTGACTTCCTGAAAATAAATGCAGGAGTAGGTGATTTAGGTGTTTTACCATACATGTGCTTAGTTTACTGTATAAATGCACTGTTTTATTTCCTCTTTGTAAGATTTATATGCTGGGAACTCCACTGAGCTTTAACAGACTGATTTGTTATTGTAAACAGACAGGTCCATTGTAAATGCTGCAGGTCTCAATCTGTGTGTCAATACTACATCCAAGCAACTCTCATCACGTGCTGTTCCAGAGTCATTACAGGATAAAAGTGTTTACAGTATGCGAACTGTCACATATAGGACAAATTTCACATGTTGCTACTCCTTTTTCATCAAACATGTTATACCAGGATGAAGTATCATGCTTCTCCCATTATTGGGATTTGAATTCTGGTCCAAAGCAGATCTATTTAGCCTTGGGTCTATTCAGCCAGTCAGGTTCTCTTGCACAGCAACTGAAACATATTCCTTGATACTAGCATTAAGTACCAGTGTTAAGTGTTCAAAGCAATTCCATTAGTAAGTGACTATCTGTAGGTTTACCATGAAAACCCAAGAACAAGGCATCGCCATCCTTGAGAGGGTCAGAAGTGACATCAAATGTTCAACAGCTGCTTTATCAGCTTTTCATGCTAGAGCTATTTCCCACAAGCGCCCTCCAACCAGACAAAAAGAGATTCTCCCTCTTTGTGAACACAGACTGTAGATAGAGAAACATGGCTTCAGTAATGTTACATCCACAAGTCACTGAATTGAATTTATAGAGCTGGAGTTGTTCAGGTTTACCATCTTTGTTTACCATGTCACCATCTTTGACACGTATTACAGTCACATTTAAAGGAGCTTGGTCGTACAGAGGCTGATGCATGCCACTCTGCTTATATTGAATGATTACAACAGGCAGAACTGTTTCCAATGCTCATATGGGCACCTTAGTGTTTAATGGTCCCATATTTTAAACGTTTCTTATTTGTTGATCCATAAGAAGATATAGTTGTGGTTTTGAGAACCAAAAACGATCTCAATGTAGTTTTACACCTCCTCTCTCAGGCTTCTCTCTGGAGCTCTATACAACAGGCAATGCACTGCACTACATGATTGCTTCATTTTTTTTGTTTCAATTGGGGAAATCAGTGAACACAACACTAGATATGAATTTCTGAAAGAAAGAAAAGGATCGACTGAATCCCTCCCTTGGTGGTGCATTCATGGATGGGTCAACCTTCTACAGACTAAAATGCCTAACAAGAAGAAAACAGGAAATTATGAAAAGGAAGCAATTATTTCTTTATTCACATTTCTTGGAGTTCAGTGTCTAGCCCAAGAGCGCCTTGGCACATGCACCGGAGGAGCTGGGGATCAAACCACCAACCCTGCAGTCAGTGGACCACCCGCTGTACCACCTGAGCCACAAATCACTGATAATAGTTTCTTGTTGTCTGGCAACAGCAGATGTTAGAAAGCAATTCAATGCACCAAAGAGAATAACAATAACTGTGACAAAAAAATGGGTAAATTGTTATTTACCACAAGGAACAACAAGAATCTCTTGCAGTACGTACAGAAATAGCTGGTTAGCATTATAAGGCCTGTTAGTGGGGTTGTCTCTCTGACACACGGCCAATGCAGAGGTGAGAGAGGACTCACAGCTCCATCTCTATTTGGACCCCACAGCACTTGGTGTAAAACAAGACTGCAATCCAAATAAGATTTGCCGTAAAACAAGGTGTGATGTATGGGTTCAGGATGAGTTTGCTGATGCTTTTCCTCACCCAAGCCCTTAAAAGTGAAGGAAACGACTCCTCCAAAGAGGTTTTGCTTCATAAATCATTGTTTGTTTGAAACTTTTATGTATGAAACTTGACCCAGCCAATGGATAAGTGCAATGGAATAACTCATTCCCTGATTTGTGCCAAGCAAAAAGGACTCCAACTTTGCCTAAAGGTCTCCTCAATCGAGAAGCAGTAAATAAAAGGGTAAAAAAAACAATCTTCTTGACAAGAAAGGAGGAAAAAGGTGAAGAAGCAAAGTGAACAAAGACAGTAAACAAAATAATAAACAACCAAATAGCTGCTATCGCTAGTCGCTGAATGTGATTTTTAGCCTACAAATTACTTTAAATGTCCTAAAGCCGCAGAGAGAGCCGTGATTCAGCGCTGGCAGGGAACACTATCCATCATGCCACAGGAGGCAGTGGCGCAGCAGCAGTGGAGCAGGGAATAAGAAAAAAGCTGTCTCAAGCTGTGAGAAAGGAGTCCACACAATAAGATGAGATGCCAGGCAGGACTCTGGAGGATTGCTCCTCCTTGACTCTGATAAGAAATCTTTTGTATGCTGTTCGATCTTGTTCTGTCTCTCACCGCTGTGTGCCTCCCAAACCGTCCATCTATTGTCTGCTTGTGCTCTCATTCATACTCTATCACTGAATTTGTTTGCCTGCCTGTCTGCTTCTCTCCCGTCAGTATGTGCTTCTGTGTCTGTTTTAGGCCTGCGCAGTAAATCACAAATACATCATATTATTTATTTGTACATTAATAGATGAATTTATAATGGTTTACTTAATGAGTGTTTTATGCTGTTTTTGTAAATCAGTTTTTAAACCTAAAGTATTTATTGATGGATTAATAGTTCATTTATAAATTCTTTTTACAATTCTTATTTTCAATGTTGATTAAAATGAGTTTTCTCATAACATTGTTTGTCCTCCATAGATTTAGATCATTTAGAATTGAAATCAGCCATTCGACATCACTTCTTATTTGTCTAAGTATCAGCTATTTATTTCTAGAGTTTTACCCCAATTACCTCAGATAACCTACAGGTCGTCTATGTCCAACCCATCCTCCAATCTATACGAGCATGTTGGTCATTTGTTCCTACCCTCAAATACGACCCAGAGGAGTGTTTCCTAATATAGCGCCCCTACCGGCAGCAGGGGCAACAAGTCCTCCAACCCCCTGGTACGACCCATAGGAGTGTCTCCTGAAATAGCGTCCCTATGGCAGCATGTGTACCGGACCTCCGTTGTCATGGTTACCATAATAAACACACGACTGTACCAAGAGCGGCGTACCAAACGTTGCCATGGTTGACTACTTGGTTAGGTTAAGGTTAGGAAAGATCATGATTTGGGTTAAAATAAGTATTTCCTCTACATCAGACGACCTTTGTTGCCACGGTTACAATAAAAACAACAAACGGGCATGGGTAATAGAAACAATATAAACTACTGGTATCACATGGGAATCGAACACCAATCTCCTGAGTCATATTCCTGTGTTTTGTTGGCCCATCCACCCATCGACCCTTTTCCCTTTGCTCCTGTCATAATTACTACCACCACTAGATGTCACATAAAACGTAAAACGTAACTATGGGTCATAGATAAGCTGCTGCACAAATGGCGTATCTGCTCGTTTTTCACAGGAGGACAGCCTCTCTGTGGGGTATTGTTACCATGACAACTAAGGTCTATAGGGCTGCTTCTGGTAGGCTCGTATCCAAGGGTAGAGACTAGTAACCTATATGGTTGTTTAAATTGCAGGACTTGCTGTTCTCATGGAGCCAGCATCTATAACAATAAAAAGAACTGCAGTTTAAGACATTATCTTGAACAGCCAGCTGCTGTAGTCACTGGAGGCTGCTCATGTTAGCGAATGACACTAAAAGTTCTTATATATTCCTTATATTCACCCTGAAAAAAAAAAAGAGCAAACAAGCTAGAAGCACACTGATTAATATATTTGTCCCTATGAAGAATAGTGAACAATTTATAACCACTTTCTGCATAATTTAAAGCATGCTTGTTTTTTTGCTCTTATGTGATGTAGTTCATGTGGGCAACAAGCTGCTGAAAGTTGAATGTGCCTATATGCATATTAGTGTCTTATATCTGTCTCAAGTTGTTCTTCCTCTTCACGTAATCACTTGGCCCACATTTACACACGTAATCACCACTCTCAGGAACAGGATGTATTACAGCGTTTTGCTCATTTACTACAGAAAGCCCCCCTACCCCCTCCCCAAAGGTAATAAAACTCATTTTTAATATTGAAAATAAATTGCACTCACTTTTGTGCCAGACATCAATTTATTAGAGTTTCTTGTCCCCATTTTTAATTTGCTTTGATGGAGGAAAGAAGATGAAATGAAGTTATTCACTGGAAAGCATCATTCTTCCTGGTGTGTGTGACACCCTGTTCAAGGGGGGTGGGGGTGTGGGGGGGTTGATAAAGGTAATTGCACAGACAAACTCCCATCCCCACCTACTTACAACCATCTAACATGCTGTCGTGACTGCAGAGCTCTGCTAATTTCATCACATGCTGCTGTGGTTAGATAGGAGAGGGATAAGGAAAGAGAGAGCACAATACAAAGTGTATGCTACTAGAGGCTTGATTGAGCTGTTAGGAGGTATTACCCAGCAAAGATGGACACACACGTGATGTCAGAAAATTGTCTCCAATAAATTTCACTATCACTATTAAAATAAAGACATAAATGCTACAAAAGCCCAGTCAGTTGACACTTTTTGTCCAAAGCAATTTAATCCTAGCCACAGAAGATGAAGGAGCAGCCTTTCAAAATAAGTGCCTCAACACTCCTCTCAAGGCTGCAGGTGCATGAAGCTTAGTAAGTGACCATTCCTTTGTGCGTGTGAGAGAGAGAGAGAGAGATTCACTGATGGATTCGATGAGCACGCCCAGCTAGTGCTCATACATTTCCCCCAGGCATCACCACACCCAAACATACCTGTATGAAACTCAAATGTCGACCAGCCTTGTGCGTACGGATGCAAACAGACCCGCACTGTGATGGAAAAAAATATGTTACAAGTTCTAACCATCAATAAATAAATCAATTTTTTTATTCTTTGGCAAATTGTCAAATAAAAAAAAAAAATAATTTCCCTTTTTTTTTTTTTTGGTCGAGCTCAAAGCCCAGTTCTCAATCGTCAACTGCAGGCTTGAGTCGATGAAGAGCGCACAGCAGGTCAATATCATTCACTATCAAGTTTACTGAAGCAAACACAGGCAGAGAATATAGCAGAGTGCACAACTGCTGCAGTGTCTGCCAGCATAGGTCTCACATATAATGGACACACAGTGAATAGTCAGTTTGTACATTAATACTAAATATAAATGTAAGTTTAATCCCCTCTTCCTCCCTCCCTCTCTCTTCAGTTTCTACTTCCTTTTTTCTTTTGTTTTTTTTTTTCAGGGCTCCAATTCAATAATGTTTAAATGTCAATATCATTGGGGCGCCTCGGTGGCTCACCTGGTAGAGCTAGTACCACATAGGCTTAGTCCTAACCGTAGCGGCCATGGGTTGGAGTCCGATCAGCAGCCCTTGGCTACAATTACTGCACTATACTGTCTGAATACAGGCAAAAATGCCCAAATATATACATATAATAAGTCAATATCATTAGATTGATTTCATCCTAATGGAGACAGTGTTCGTCCTGGGTTGACCCAGGGAGTGAGGAAGGGTTTACTGATGTTCACGTAAACCCATTCAAATAACTGAGCATAGCATCATTAACATTATTAGTTACACATATGCTTTTTCTGTTATGTCAAATCAAAATGTGTTGAAGTAAATAAAACCCTGAAAGATTTGAACCTTACAAGCAACTGAACTCCTGCTTGTGAAACTTAATCACTGCTGAATCTGAACATATGTTGTCTGAATTCATGTACTTCATGCTCACTGTTTCTGGATGTGG